>NC_134489.1:61079575-61259575 GCF_040206685.1 Ascaphus truei | reverse complement strand
CCGGCTCCCCAGGGAGGTAACATCAGTGTAGGGCTGTATTAGACATCCACATTGCTTTACCCTTTCTCAGGGTTGTCGGTGGTCGGCTGGGCGATGGAAAAGATGGGCTCCAGGTACATCTATTATTTGTAGTACAACTTAAATCGTTATGTTGCCTGGGTACGCTGCTGTCAGTTACAATGTAGATTTGCGTACAGTAGTTGTACTTCTTTTCATCCATGCGCCTTTCACCCTTAATATGGATCTTCCCAGAGTCCCCACTTTTAACACTCATGGGAGGTGCATTCGTTTGTTACATTACTGACAGTCATCTGGTGGACCGGCCCCCCTCCTTATCAGTATCCTTGAAGTCCCTTTCACTGAGGACCCCTGCTGAGATCCTTGTATGTGTAACAATACTGTTACTTTCTAACCCTGCTTTGGAACTGCCACTTCCTCAGGGGGTACTGAATACTGTGGATGGGGATCCGCTTGTAGGGCTGATCCCCAGACTTCGTGGTGGTGCTTCTGCTTTGCTTCTGCTTTGCCCACTGCGGCATGTCTACATTCCCATTACTGGGACATGCTCTTATTTTAATATGGCCATACTACAGGTCCCACAATAAAAGGTGGGAGAGACACACACACACACACACACACACACACACCTACTCTCATTGTTAACTCCTAGGTTACTTTAATAACCAATAACAAGAAGGGGTGAGGGGGCTACATACACAAGCAATCTTTCCTTGGTCTACAATGTGTTAATCCAAAACCTGACACTGGACGCCTGCCCAATGAGTTTACAATCTACAGTTGGTGCCTGAGGCACCGGGAGATAAAGTGACTTGCCCAAGGTTACAATGGATCGAAACTGGGATCGCCCATTTCAAAGGCAGTGTTCTTACCACTAAGCTGCTCACCTCCTGTCCTCAAACACCCTCAGGTCAGGTTTCAAGGATATCCCTGCTTCAGCACAGGTGGCTCAGTCTTTCACCGAGCCTCTGATTTAGCCACCTGTGCTGAAGCAGGGATATCCTGAAAACCTGACCTGTTGGAGAGGGCTTGAGAACTGGAGTGGAGCACCCCTGGTTTAGCTGATGATTCCACTTATCTAATAGCGACCTTTGGACTGTGACGTTTTGCATATTGTGCTGCGTCATCTGAATCTCCTGCAATGTCCTTGCAATTCACAGCTTCCTGCTTCGTATAAAATCCAGTCCCTGTTGGAGAATCAGTCACCTTCTTTTTCTTTACAGAGCAGGTAAGTGCCGTCATTAATTGTAGGTGTGCATGGTATTTTCTGTTTTTACTCTCTTGCATGTAAAGTGCTTATAATCTTTCAGTTTATTCCAGGACCAAGAGTATATGCAAATCATTTCAACCGTATTTATTTTCCTCTTCATCAACTGTATTTCAATTCTTCATTGATGTAAACGTAATTTGAATGCTATTTATTTTGTATATTGTAGCGTGACCCTGTTAATAAATGTATTACAGTCTTAAATACACCGTGAGCAGTTTATAACAGTTGAAAGATGTATTATATATGACTAAATACATAGAGAGCTGCAACCCACCCTACTCCTGCATCATTAGGTATAGATTGCAGGGGAGGAGCCTCTATTTAAAGCAGCAATACTACTTTACCCCTTTATTATTATTATTATTATTATTATTTTAATATGTAAAGCATGTAACAATGTATAATTCTATATTCTTACCTAAGCTGCCAATCGTTTGGTGCCCTGTTATAAATCTGTCAAAATCCTGATTGTGTGCCCAACGAAATGGCCGCCTTCTGATATTGTACTGCAGTCTGTGAAATGCTGCAGCTGATGTGCAACACATTGTTACAACTTTCAGAGTCATTGACAGTCTGCTGAATGCAACAAAACAATTTGGTCTGTTTGTGATACTTAGTTGCCAAAGGGCAGAGCTAAAAAAGATATGGTTCAAAAGTGCAAGCTGATATAACTTTCTATATAGTTGCTGTAGCAACTAAAGGATGATCAATACATTTTTAAAAAATCGTTAAAAATTGCATTGGGCACTGAGTCAAAATGTTGTGGGCTCATGACATTTCTGTATGTACACTTGTATATGAACGTGTCCAATAAAAAAATTGTTACAAAAAAAAAATTGCATTGGAACTTTAAAAGAATGCAGACAGTATTATCTAAAACAGGGGTGCACAAACGTTTCCCCGTGTGCACCCCTGCCTGCTCTCCTAGGTGCCTTGCTCCCCCCCCTCCCCCCCTGCTCGACCCTGGCGTCAAATGAAGCTCAGGGTCATGTGACGTCACGTCGCCATGGTAACGTGACACCACGGTGTCATTTGAAGCCAGGTAACAAGGACGACGTGTCGCTGGAAGGTAAGTGTATTATAGAGGCCTCGCGTGGTCCCCCAGCATTACATTGAAATGCCTGGGGGGGAGAGAGCGGGACCTCTATAACTGCCGCGCCCCCCAGTTTGCGAACTGCTGATCTAATACTACAGAACTTATTTATTTAAAAAAAACAAAAAAAACATGCAGGATTGTTCACTTTTTTTGCCGCTTGAATATACAGGGAATCCTCTTCCCAGAGCTGGAGAAGAGAACAGGTCTATTCAAATAAATTGGACTTAAACCTTCTCCAGCACTGGGAAGCCAATTCACAGCATATTGAATAGGGGAGAAGTGTGTAGGTCACCCCCTACAATACCTACAGTAGCAGGTTACAGTAATCAAGAAGGGACATTGTGAGGGCATGTAGGATGGACTTTGCTGTAGAAAGTTTGCACAATTACACTGTAAAAACAAGCTGGCATTTAAATGAATGAAATAATGGATACAGTGTTTCTGAATACATTTCTTTTTATGAAGCAGACCAGCCCAGTGGAAATGTCGGCTCCACTTTCCCCCAGGGAGGCCGGCAAGTTCATTACAGAGAACAGCAAGGACGTGTTTGTGGAGGTGGAGGGTGCTCGAGCCCTGGCAGAGAAGCTGTTTGAGAAGGTCAGCAGGAAGGAGATCACGCTGGCCGGCTGGAAATCCCTGCACGAGCTGAACCCACAGGGCTCCGACGAGGACGCAGTGAACTGGGTGTTCTTCGCGGACACCCTAAACTTCTCCTTCTGGTCGGAAAGCGAAGAGCGGAAGTATTTGGTCAAGTACAATGGGAAGGAATACAGCGGGTATTGGTCCTTCTGTGCTGCGATAAACCGAGCTTTGGATGACGGTTAGTAAGGGGGCCTTGTCAGCCATAAATTAAACCTGGTTGCCTTGCAGGCCCCTCAGGACACCCAATGACAGATATTCTACGCTGAACTGTGGAGTTCTTCTGCGAAATACCCTTGTCGCCCTAGATTTGACTTGCTTTGCTGCAGATACCGGAACCTTTTCCTGCTTTTGTACTGTTATTCTTTCCTTTCCATCTTGTAGGAGCCCAGCATGGTGAGGCTATTGGGGGGGTGCATAAAATAACTCTGGTATGGTCCTATGTTAATGGTCCATCATGGTAATTTTCAAGGCAGAGGTTGGAGCGAAAGTTGGGGAATAAGAAATTACACATTATGAGAGGACCCCACTCAGAATAAGTGGACCTCAGTTTACACATACCTCAATCTATCTCTACACACACAATTTTTATAAAGACTTCTTTTTAATTTTGTTAATTAACATGTTAACGTTCAAAGCAGCAATCCTGCCTGCCATTTCTTCCCAGGCATAGCCATCACCACAGCTTCGTACTACTCCAGCATAACCATGGACCAGCTGAAGTATGTGTTGCGTTCCGACTCGAACGTCCCCATCCCGATGACAGAAGAGCGGCTGCAGATCCTGCACGAGACCGGGAAGATTCTCATCGAGAAGTTCGGAGGCTCTTACCTGAACTGCGTGAAGATGAGCGAGAAAAGCGCCCTGAAACTAATGAACTTGGTGGTGGAGAATTTCCCTTCATACCGGGACGAAGGGATCTTTCAGGTAACCCAGCACAGTATAGCAGGGCATCTTTACTTCAGATGATCTGCCACTATTTGGTAACTTCTTGCCAGCTCTATCATGGTAACTGATTCAATTGCTTAAAGAATTAGTACCTCCTCCTCCTTTTTTTTTTTTTTAAGTTGGAAGCAACTTAGGTTCTCCGGAACTGAACCACATTAATCTCAGTTCAGGGGACCCCTGCGTCCGGAGACCTCCTTCTTCCCACCTAGGGGGGCACTATTTTTTTTTATTGTCTTATTTTCAAAGGCCCTCTTGCTTTTAAGAGGACTGCACGCCCCTAACGACCTCTGCTGTTTCCACTCCCAGGGTAAGAAGGTGGCTTTCTACAAGCGTGCCCAGATCCTGGTGGGAGACACATGGGGTGTATTGGAAGGCAAAGGTGGCGGATGTTTCTATGACATTTCTAAAATGACCATGTTCGCGGATTACAGGATTCCTCAAGCTCTGGTCCACTTTGGAGTCATGAGATATTCTGATGAGCTGATGAAGAAGCTAAAAGAAGGTTTGTATATTTCAACATTGCATGTTTTTTTCATCTGCTTTATTTCTACACGGCTTATGTAAGAATTGCTGGTTTTAAAATGCGTTTTTAATTGTGCTGTGTACATGGTAGGCGCTTGACACCAATAGTTGTAGAAAGCTGCAGAGCATAGCCAAACAGGTGGCCAAAATTGGGCAAAAACATGAAGAATCCAGGACAAATTAAATATAGAAATCAATTTATTGCAAGCTCCGCAAAGTATGGACAAAAATGAAACGCACCTACGCGTTTTGTGCCTGAGCACTTTATCAAGGTGTAAGGTACAACAAATGACACAAAGATTTATACATACCAGAGTGCGCCATTGCAATGCTGAGGATGTAATTGGCGCGTGACCCAAACCTGAGTCGCGCTGACACGACGTCAACCTCATTGGCCGAACAGGTCATGTGATAAGATTATTCAATACATTAAGCTTTAATCAGCTAGAAAATAGTGAACACTAACAAAAATACATAAAAATACGTAAAAACAAGCATAGTACCTGTATAAAATCTGTACAAATCCCGGTCAGATCACCAAGAAGAGGTATTAGCTAATATTCTAATACAATATTTTATTTGAGAGAGAGAGGGAGATCACAGAAAGATATAACCAGCGCACAATGATAAGGAGGATATATGAAATACGTGTATGCACAAAATGTGACTTATTGGGAGGAGTGTCCGCTAAAACCTTTATGTAATAACGTAAGGTCCCTCTCCACCAAGCTCTCAAAGGTGGAGAGGAATTTACCGTTACAAATGTAGGGGAAAAAAATGGGATTTTCTTTTAAGACCCGTGTTACGTCTTCCTAGAAAGTTATCTGGGTTATGATCAAGGTCCTGATAGCCCCCGAATTCTTCCATATCTTGGAGGGCACAAAAGTATCTAAAATAGAAATTAACACAAAGCGGATTAAATTATGTATCCGTAGAGGTTATATCTGCAAGAGAGTCAGGATTAATATGGGGAGTATCAGACATTATTTCATTTTTATTATTGTAAAATTTCTTCAAAGTACATTTTCTTATAAACTTATGCAAGTCCACTACTGTACTGAAGACCTGAAATGTTGTGTCAGGCCAAATTTAAGGCCCTTACTTAATAATGAAAGTTCTTGACTAGTCAGGGCTCCATTTGAAATGTTAATCACTCCACAATCATCTCCTAAAAGTTAGTTATTTTTTTTCCTTTTGGTTGGTGCCCCCCTGCTGCTTCAATCTTTTTGTTTTTGACCCCTGTGTGGTCTTTTTGATAACTGACGATGTCCAGAATATTCAGACTATTGTCCTGATCGGGGCCTTTATTCCTTTTCTCTCGGTCCTCTAACCCAAAATGTATGTTGACCCTTGGGAGTATCAGTTTCAGGATGGGGATTATTGCTTGACACCAATAGGAATGATTAATAGGTCTGAACTTTAGTGATGGAATAAACAGGAGACTCAATTACTACATATTTAGCTTCCTGTTTATGGCCATGTAAACAGTATCTTCTGGCAACGGAAGGTACTTTATGGAATAGTACAGCCAGTGTTGCCAGGTCCGTGGGTTTCCCGATCAATTGGGCTAGTTTGAGACCCAGTTCCGCGGGAAATTTTAGCTTGTGGTTTTTTTGGGCTACTTTCATTTTCATCCACTATTTTTTGGGCTATTACATCACAATGTTGTAAATGCGCCTGCCACGTGACTTAATGTGTTTGTTATTTGCAGCAATTAGCTTATATTACATTTCGGTCGACCTTGTTCTTAATAATCTTATCATTACTTTGGAATAATATTTGAATTTGTAATCAGATCTGAATTATTTAAATAGTGTGCATAATTCATGGTAGTGGGCAAAGTACGGGAAACGGTATTGGGAAAAGGATTCGGAACCAAAGGATTGGACACGGAGCGTTCCAGGCGACAAGTCGAAAAGCTTATTGTAAACACTGCAAATGTGAAGTGCGTGCGCATCGCAGCGATTTCGCATGTTTCAACCGATAAGCATCGACGCAATGCAGCTCCATTTTCAAATGCAAGAAGTTTGTTCGATGTAGGTTGCCACTCAACAGTTGTGGAAGACACAGAGAAGATGGCAGAGCTAAAACTAGCCGCTCACATTGAATGTCATTCCAGCATCTCGCCAGTCGATCATTTAGGCGAACCTATGCATGATATTTCCGGGAAGGACATTTCAGTTCATCGTACAAAGTGTTCAGCATTGAACAAGCGTGTGTTGGGTCCAGCCGTCCATCAGTGATTTGAAAGATTCGGCGTACTTGCTGCTCGTTGATGAAAGCACTGATATCACACTAGAGAAGCAGCTCTGTGTAATGGTGCGCCACTATAATCAGAAAATTGTAACTACTTTCCTTGGCCTGTTATCCTTGGAATCTGGAACAGCTGAGGGTATTTTCCAAGCCATAAAGATTATCCTTCATTTGAAAAATATTTCCATTAGGAGATGTTTTGGATTTGCAACCGATGGGTGCAATGCAGTGTGTGGCAAAAATAACTCTGTCATAACAAAGTTTCGAGACGTCTGTCCAAACATTGTACACATCAAATGTATATGCCATCCAATTCAACTGTGTTCGTCCTACGCTCTGAGAGTAATGCCAAGAAATGTTGAATTCACGGTGGCAGAGACATACAATTTGGTTCCATCATAGTACCGCTCGTCAGCAAAAATACAAAGCATTGTACACATGCATGAATGTTGGAGAAGATCCTCTAAATTCTTAAGCTGTCCGATAGACGTTGGCTATCAATAGCGCCTTGTGTCAAACGTGTGCTGGATCAGTATGATGAATTAAAACTTCACTTTCAACTGGCTAAAGTCGAGGAGCGAAATGACACTGCGAAGCTTTTGTACAACATGTACACTGCAGTTGAAAATAAATGATATCTTGTTTTCTTGCAATCCATTGTGCAAGAACTCAAAAGAGTGAACAAACTCTTCGAGTTAGATAGAGCCAGTCCAGTAAAACGCGTGAATTGTTGACTTTATATCGCTATATTCTGAATCGGGTCATGAGGCCAACAACATTCTCTACATGGGCTTCGACTTTGAAGTATATCGTCGACCAATCAAATCATCTTCCACTTGCAGCTGTTGATTTTGGAATATAATTTCAAATTTATTCTTGCAGAATCTAACATTGGTCACACCAATCCCAAGCTGGCAGAAGATATAAAGATTTGTTGTCAATTATTTGATGGAACTTTTAAAAGAAATGGGGTAGAGATTGCCAACAAACGTTGAAAGGCTTGAATCGTTATCTGATCTTAGCCGTCAGTAGTTTTGGGCAAACGGAAGCCTCATCTAGCAACATTATCGTTTTTACCTTTTTTATTTCAGGGAAATCTTGGGCATTTTGGAACAGTGGAATTGGCTGCGCTTAATTTCTTGGCCAAATACTGATTAACAGTTTTGGGTGGACATTGCTAACCATACAGATGCATCAGGCGAACACGACTGCCATGATCTAGGGAATTTTGCTTGGTCTCTTTTGGCCTTACCATTCAGCAATGCATCTGTTGAGAGAGCATTTTCGCAAATGAATCTCATTAAAACGAAACTCAGGAACAAGATGCAGCAAAGTCTGCTTGAAAATCTCCTGCATATTCGTGGATATATGGCTCGTAATAACATTTGCTGCAACAATTTTCAGCCAACCACCTCAATGATGTCACTGTTTACATCCGATATGTATCAAAATAATGAAATAGAAAATGTGCCTGAAGATTTGGATTTGTAGGTTTTTTTTTTACGCGGCACAGACGACTTACGATATTAATGATAAATCAAAATACAGTACATTTTTTAAACAGAAATTTTCCATTTTATAACATTGGTAGTTTGTTACTGACATTTATTGTTTATATCTATTTTCATCTAGCATTGCATTGCATCGCTGAATGGTAAAATTTGCCTGTTCTTTGGCCCGAATAAGTTTCGTTTCTAAAACAATCATTCTTAGTATAATTAAGTTAATCTTTAGCAACATTTTAATAAAGCTTCACTAAATTCAGTAATCCTTTTTATTATTGGGCTACTTTTTGGCCGGTTTCCGTGATGTTATTGGGCGGTATTTTTGGGAACTATCTGACAACACTGAGTACAGCCAAGTAAACATGGCCTTTTAATCACATTGTGCCGTTGGTACACGTTGTGCGACTGTTCCTTTTACTACTAAGTCAGTTGTTAATTACACAATCTGTACAATTCTAAAGCATTGTGCTATTTGGGGCTTTGTAAATGAATACTATTCAATGTTAACTCCTGTGTCCACAACCACTGGAGTCAACCTCGCTGTTTAACTTCAGAGTATGAAGCAGCTGTAATGTAGAAGGGGTGGACATTGCTTAAACTACCCCATTCACTGCAAGAGGGGCCAACAGCGCAATATGTTGCTGATCCTCTGGCAGCGGGGGGGTTTAACAGAATTGTGTGATGTATCCCAGCCCTTGTTCTCCTGTTCCCTTGCAGATTGGCTGTTCCAGAATGGAGACGTGCAGGAGATGGAGATCCGCGGCTGCTCCATATGGGCCGTGGAATTGACCTGTGAGCACCTGCGCAAGCTTTTCCAGAGGAAGGGACAGAAAATGAGCGACGAGATCAACCCAGTGCTCATCGATCACTACCTGTGGGACTACGCCCGGGATTACAGGAAGGATATCAATGATGTTCCTTTTCACAGAGTGCGCTGCATCTACTATTAGTTGAATCTGGACAGAGAAAATATGTTGCTTTAGAAACAGACTTTAGGCCGCGTCCATGTTGCGCACGCCCATACTCGTGGCGTCACGCGTAGCTGCAGCGATTTGTGGCCATTTGGTAGATGCGACAGGGAGGCGTAGCCGTCACGGAGCTGGTTCGCCCTCATTGGGTGAACTGCTCACGTGACCCGGCCATCGCGCAACAGAAACAAATTTGTCTCCTGATGGATCGCCGGTGCTTCTCGTCGCGTGCTCTATGGCCTGCCTCATAGAGGCATGGCATTTTGATCGCGCCGCACACACAGTCCCGCTCACCATGGACGTGGCCTTAGACATATACTTGCAATCCCCCCCTCCCCCTGATGGATGCACCAATGGGTATTCCATATCTGGTGTAATAAATCGAGGGCCGTGTGCAGTGTCCCAACCTGTTTTCCTAAAGATTTTACTTGGATTATACTCTAATAAAGCACTTATATCTGAACGGAAAACATGAACACTTTAGGTATAAATCTAGCACATAAAAATGAAATATTGAATTGCGCAATAGTATAGAAATATGGTAGTGCCCATTTCTTGCAGCGTAAAACCGCCCAAGAAACATGCTTCACTTTTATGCATCCGTACTGCTACATCATGTAAAAACAAGATGCAGTCCTAGCCATTAGCAATAGGGACCATCTGTCAGTTTAAAACCAGAAGAAAAACAAGTTCAATGTGCAGAGGAAGAACCCGTTTTAGTGAAATGAGAGCAGCAAACAATCTGTGTAATGGCTCTGCTGTCATAGCAATAAAGCTAAACGCAATTCATGTGTGAATTGTACTGGATGTGCTTTGTCAGAGATATCATCTTTCATAAAGGTATCACTCTTTGGGCCAGAGATTTTTGTGGACTTTGGATCATTGGATAAAAGACCAATTTCATTATTAGATACAATACGTTACCCAGTAAACAAATAAATGCATTGGCTGTCACGGGAGACCAGGCATTTACACCTTTTTACCAGGATCATACATTGAGCAAAACAGGTAAATGAAATGTATTCACAGGAAAAGGCAGACACAATGTTACACAAACTACATAAGAAAAGACAAACTTACTGGACTGGGGGGTGAAAACGATATTTTCCTAGGTGCAGGGGCTTCTAAATTCTAAAGCTTATACCCTGACAGGGACCTAGCCTGAAATGTCCTGGAACAGAAACTAGCCTGCAATTCCAGACGCCACCGCTCCCTCTCCAGAGGCTTGAATTTTACTTGCTGGACACACTGCTTAGAATCTACAAATTTGATTGGCTCAGGGGTTTATAATACTTCTGAGTTTCATTCACAAAGCCCTGCAGCCAATCCGGGCGTGGGTCCGGAGGATCTCCAGTCATCTCAGCACATGGGTACTTGAGCCTTTTCCTCCTGCCCAAATGTTCTTTGCACCTGGCAACCTCTGATGGCTTTCATGTCCGATGTCTGAGTAGACTTAGACCGCGCATATAGTGCCCGCGACGGGCGACGTCAACCGTTGCGTTCGCCGCTAGCTAAAGTTATATTTCGCTTTGCGGCGGCTCAGGCGTACTGGCATTTGATTGGTTCAGGGGCTGTCACATGAGGCGACAGCCCTTGATAAATCAAATATTGCCAGCTACCAAAATTCGCAGTGCTCCGTCGCAGTTGCTATAAGCGCACGCGGCGGCAATGCATGTTTTTGGGCGACATCGCGTCGCCATCACAGGCACTATACACGCGGCCTTACTGGCACAAAGTTGGTAGCCCAGTGACTCGCTTAGAACATCGGTCCGGAAAGACCCAGTTCATAATAATGTGCACAAGCATATTTGTATTTTAAAACCCGGTGAATAAAATATACACTATAAAACTATCCTAAGTCTGCTGGTATGGGAAATCAAATAAAAAGCTGCACTCTATTTTTCACTAGCCCTATTCCCCACACACTATTAAATAGACTTAGAATGGAGTCTAAGAATCCCCTCACAACCTTATATGTATGGTTGGAGCACCTCAGAACGCATATACCGGTTCTGGGTGACCTGGGCATTTACTGGGTATCCCCATTAACCTAAGAACCCCTTGACTGTTTCAGGGACACCTCACTTCCCTATGCCCCTTTTACCTTTCTGGTCTGTGCTGAAGCAGCAAACCAACCCCTGAATCCCGATGCAGGTTCTGTATAACCAGGCATCCCCCTTAACTAAGGGACTCCTCATAGTTACCGGGACACTTTGCATCCCTATGCCCCATTTACCTTTCTGGGCTATGCTGAAGCAGGGAACCCTAGCAGTGAGTCGCGCAAGCATTTTCAAGGTGAGATATTGCAGAGACAATGTGCCTATATGAATCTGGGAATCAAGCATGATCCTTGGGTACCTTTTTGGGGTATCCAGCAACTCTGGACCCTGACTACCTCGACACATTCTGATAGCACTTTCTCTGCAACCCCAACCCCCATTGAAACTCATAACCTAGCAATCCCTGCTCTCTGGCATCCCAGGAAAGGCAAGAACACATACAATCTTTATTGTCGCACAATTACAGTTTATGCATTTAACAACCCTGGGCTCAAGACCCGACTCTTCTTGAACCCTTATTACAGATTAGGGGGTAATCAAACGGGCTTAAACCTTTATTTGAGAGCCTGGTTACCCCCCTACTGTCACATTGGCTTTAGTTTATAATTTCATATAACAGAGACAGGACTTGTACCGCTGCTGTGCCAATTGAAAGACATGTGCAGAGTCCATCCAGATTTTTTAAAATTGTACTGTAGATAAAGTTTAATAAAAATGCTATGTGAATAATAAGTGAAGACCGCCTAATCGTCATGTACATTCACATTGTAACCTATTCAATCTTAGACTGAACACATCACTGGAGACCTTTTAAGTGGTGAGAGATTTGCCAGGCTGTGTAAACAAGAAACTAGATGGATCTTTAATATGAACACTTTTTATGTCCAGAGGGCCTCAATGAAACGAATTTTCTCTCTAGAAATGTTTTTTGTACTTTTTTTTTTTTTTACTCCATCAGCCATCTTTTGTATCATTCTATTATATTGCTTTGTCTTTTGTATATTGGTCGATTGAGATATATATTGAGATTATATATATATATATATATATATATATATATATATATATATATATATATATACATAATTCACATATTACAATAACCTTTTTGTAACCATATTTACAATTTTCAGTATTTTCTTTTTATATGGCCTCCTCGCCTATCCCTAGCATTTTTCTTCTTTATCACTTTTAAAGGAGCAATCCCAGCAATATCCAAGTTTAAAATGAGATACTACTACATTTTTTATTATTTTAAAATTCAACTCTAAATGCAATTTTTTATGTGCTTCAATGTACTGAGCATCTTTTGATTTCTATAGCAGTCTTTAGCACACTTCCCCAACAGTGCAAGATCTTTGTAACACTTTCCTGTTTGAGCTGCTAACTGTAACAATAGATAGTGTTACCTTGGTAATATCTGGATACATTGTAGCCGCTAAGGTACACTGACTGAAGGATTGATTTGAAACGGAGAGGCAGCCATTTAGTGAACCCTGGGAAACAGGATTTTGCTGATCGATCGGCAGCTTAGGTAATTCGTTTTCAATAAAAAGTAATCGAAGGCTGCATATATTCAAATACAAAATACTTAAAATAAAATGTAAACTGCTTGGATTGTCTGTTTAGTTCACATAACATCATAGTCATACATTGCTACTTTTCATTTGTAGCTTTGTTCAGTTACCACTGCACCATTACGCCTTACATACATTTAATACACACATGCTTTGTATCTACTGGTACCTCATCTTTCTTAGGTTCTGTTAATTGTGGTAACTACTGTATGCACTATCCAGTTACCAATAACACCTGTGTGTGCTCCCTTGCTATTCTCCCTCAATCACTATACACCTCATCATTACTCTAAGGTTCTGTTTGTGTTAACTATATATAATTTAGTGATCAACAACACCTGTGTGCTTCTTTGCTTCAACCCCTATTTAAACATCCTCTCATTGGTAAAAGTATTTACCCCTGAAGAAGTCGCTATGCAATGAGACACATAGGGATTATAGGTTCACACATCACCTCTGGTCTTAAAGTAGTTGTTAGGAAGGTGAAAAATCTATTTAAAAAATGATCTGGTGCCAAATACATTTATTCTGAATACCAAATCGAGCTCACAATTGGCTACCCGCCAAACCTATTGGTGCAGTCTGTTTGGAGTTCCCCCTCCCTCTGGACATCCATCTTCACCCCTGTGCTGTGGGACTGATACATTACCATCGGACACTACATGGGACTACTGGTATCCATACACAGATAAGCTAATCAATTGCATTCCTGTAAGGGCACTTGCATCGTTTATCTGATTATATCTTTATAGTTCCAGCCACACAATTTCTGTGTGTACCCACTGCGGAGTCCTTGTTTTCTTTTTCCTCTCGCAATTTTAGCTGCTCCATTTATTCTTTTTCTGCTACCCTACGGTAAACCTGTTGGAGACCGTTTGATACTATTACCCAATGCATCAATAAACCAGGATCACGCTAGGGGAGGTTGCACTTCTTGTTTGTGCAGATTTCCCTGTGGACCTGGTGTACACTGCAGTTGCAGACTCCATTAGATCCTTTTTGAAGCACATTGGTTCTTTCTACTAACTTGTACAAGTGCTATTTAGAGACTTTGCCAATTTCTCCTGGAGATTGATTTTCACTTGAATTTCACTGTTCTTATGACCACTTACATGTACACTAGGAAATATATACATATACACACACACACACACACGATGCTGGTTGATCTAAAATAAAAGTAGAACTTTGATAAAACCTAAATCTTATCACAGAGCAGACACTTCCAGCCAGAAACAGGACAATATTTATTTAACATCGTATAGATATTCTCACTGATTCAGAAGTTTGTACATCTCTATTTACAATGAATTAAAATATTTATTTTTTACTCTCTGGTAGATATTTACATTGTCAACAGCAACTAAATTTCACATTTCAACAACAGTCAACAGCATTTACCAGTTCCCAATAAGACGATTATAAATATGTGCAACATGCACCGATAATGTGATCTTCAAGATGTCTTTTCGTCTGCTCTGAATGGAAATGAAAAAACACACTGGTCCCGAGTGGCAGGAATTTACACAGCAAAAAAAAGCCAGTGGACCAGATTACTGCCTTATTGTCCCCTTTGGAACTAGAGATGCCTGCTAAACAGTGCAATCACATTAAGGACCAAAGAATTCAGCTCCTAGCACCTTATGTTGTAGATAGTCTCATACCAGCATGCTAAGGAATGCTTGGGTGGGGGTGGGGGAGTTACTGCTGTCCTCTGTAGTAGAGGATTGTGGTTTTAGGTAACAACAGGGACAAGGATCTAGTTTACTAACCAGTGTTAAGTCTGAATGCACCTTCTACTTGAAAGGGCCTTAAAAGCACAGGTTCTCAACTCCAGTCCTCAAGACCCCCCCCCCCCCCCCAAAAGGTCAGGTTAAGGATATCCCTGCTTCAGCACATGTGGCTCAATCAGTGGCTCAGTCTTCAACTGAGCCACCTATGCTTAAGCAGGGATATCCTGAAAGCCTGACTTGTTCGTGAGGGGTCTTGAGGTCTGGGGTTGAGAACCCGTGCTTTAAGGTTTACATGCTTAGCCCAGTTTAGCAATAAATTAAACCTGGATTTAAAAGCCCCAATTACATAATTTTGCAACATTGTCTAAAAAGTACATATGCACTTAAATATGATTATACAATAAAGAAAATAGGGGGGGGGAAGCTTATTTTCATGAAGTAGTGGCAATATTGGTTGCATGATGACAATTATGACATTTGACAGATGAGAGACTTCAGTGTATGGAAGATTTCATTGACCTGGGTTTTTCGTATTTGGGAAAAGCCAATAAGTGCCTCATGCCACTTTAAAATCGGTGCTGCCGTGTACAGCACTGGGTGAAAAAGGAGAAACATTTGTGAAGTTGCAGAAGAAACAAGACACATTATTTAGCAGTCTCCATACACCACAGCCTCCCGGATGCCTTTAAAAATGTCACAAACATCACAGATCCAAGAGACGGACTGAACATTTTATTGTACTGTGGAAGAGAGTAACCTGTCCTTAAACAATGTGGGGACGAGAGGCAAAAAATGTATGCAGGTAAAATGAACCCAAATATTAGCCAAAATTCAGAAGGACAGAACTTGGATCGGATTGTGTGTGTAAAGACACTAAAGTAAAAGCTACAGCCCTGAACTACACAGAGTACAGGCTTTAAAAAAGGGCCGGGAAAAAATCTGCTAAACGCAAAAACCAAGGTCAAAACCTTTACCAGTAAACTTTCAAAATGGAGTCACAAAGGGCAAGCTGAATCACACAGAGCAAGCAAAACCTGAACCTTAGAACAGAGCATGGAGAGGTCAGAAGCAATTAGGGAGCGCTCTGCCTGTGAAGGGGTCTAAATGCAACTAAATCCACTGCCTTTTTCTCACTACTTGCACCTTTGGTTGAAACATCCCAAATCGCTTTCATTCATGATGAGGTCGGAAAACAGGATTGGATTAAAAAGCCGGAGCAACCCAGCAGCCCGGAAAAAAAAATAAAAAAAGGATTTTGTTTGGGATATATACATTGTAACAAACACATGGATCATAGGAATATCAAGCCACTTTGCAAGTAACGTGTACAATAACAATTGTAACTAAAGAATTGTCTAAACACAAGATAGATCACTGGTTTGCACAACAATGCAATCCCGTGTTAGGCTGCGCTTAAAATGCCGGCGACGCGACAAAACAAATGCATTGCCGCCGTCGCGTGCGCTTATTGGTCGCGATCACTGGAAGTCATCTTGATTTGATTTTCCAGCGACCGTCGCGTCGCCATCGCCGGCACTACAAGCGTAGCCTTAGCAGCACAAGTCATTTGGAGCGGTTGCCGTCTCTAAAATAAAATTAAAAAATTAAAAATTAAAGACTCGTATACAAATCCCCAAACAATGTTTTTAAAGCATAGAAAAGTTAATAATAATAAAAAAAGAAAGTCCTGCATATTTGTGGAAGCAAAAAGTAAAAGAACAGTTTGGTGTACACACACACACACACACACACACACACACGCCAGAAGTGAATCCACCCCCAAAAATTAAGGAAAAAAAACAGTTTGTACTTTCCTGCTACAGTAAAAACGAAGGTATTTACAAAAGCACACATTTTTACAGCGCACGAATCCATTAAGAAATGACAATGCTATCTGCCATTATGCTTTATGAAATGCAGAGCATTTCCAGGTAAACAAAAGTAGGTTCTAACACAGCGGTGCCCTACTCCAGTCCCCAAGGGCCACCAACATCAGGTTTTCAGGATAACTGCTTCAGCACAGGTGGTGCAGTCGAAGACTGAGCCACTGATTGAGCCACCTGTGCTGAAGCAGGGATATCATGAAAATCTGACCTGTTGGTGGCCCTTGAGGACTGGAGTATGCCATTCCTGGCTTAATATGTCAAAATGCCTTAAAAAGTAGCCATAGGTACTCCAAATTGATTTTACTGTTTTATTGCCACTAACCTGCTTCCAGTGCTAGCAACATGTTATACATCCCATCCAGCACTGAACAATGGCAGTTTCCATGAGATATCGCCCTGACTGTCAATTCCATAAATAACCAGCAGACACAGAGAAAGGGAGGAAGTGGTAATCACAAGATCGAAAGGACTTATGTATAGCCAAGGCCTTGATTACTAATAGAGTACGTTCACTTTATGCTATTAAAGCAGAGATACAGATTACTTTTGATACCATGAAAACAGACTCCTAGGGAAGGGTATGCTGCAGTCCGTGTAATACGCATCTATACCAAAAGCTATGGAAAGTCGTCTTCATTTCCCCAGTTCTACATTTCCACTTCATCTCAGCAGCTCATGAAAAACACAATGCGCCATTGCATTTCACTGCTCTACACTAGTCCAGCCTAATGGATTACCGATATTCATGGTATAAAAGAAAATGACAGAAGTTTCAAGTTCTTGCAGGCCTCGTCACAAGAACGCATGCAAGGCATTCAAATACAATATGCAAACCTAGTGCAGGACTCGATTACAGCAATATGACTCTCTGCTCTTGAAGTCTGAGAATATTATATTATTTAATTTCCATACACGCTAAATGATTGTCACAAAAATATAGTAAAAGAAAAATAAATCTATGTCTATACAAACAAAATCCCAGGTCTGAACAAAACAAGGTAAATGATGTACAACGGAATTGCTTTGCACGGTGTTTCAAATCAACTTTGTTTCATCTGGAAGATATACAGATTTAGGGAGTCAAATTATCAAAGTCTCCCTGTGGCAAAAATAAATTGCACCAGTTACCAAAGGTCCCTACTTAATACATTCATGCAACGAATTCGGACCACAGGGTGTTCTCTGCAACCGTTTAAGTAAAAGGAATCTTGACTCTCACCTACACAGCACTAGTGTTTGGAAACATTGCTTGTTGTGAATATTATATACTATTCCGAACCACCAATGAAGTGTCCACCATTGCACTCCAGGCCTCTATTACATTGAAAGGAATAAATAAACTGCTCCATAAAAATAACAACAGGATCCAATGATTGTCTTTAATGATCAAAGTAAGTAAGCTGCAGACCATCTCTTCTGCGATTTTACTGACGGAAGATATGATGTTCTGGGTTCATGCACATTTAATATACCAACTGAAGTGAGTAGAAATTAGTGCATGGTTACCACAGTGCTCCTCATATTGAATAAAGGGCTTGGTACACGGTGGCTCATATGTTCTAAGATGCCACCAAGTCATACTTTGCATGAAATAAATGATATTTTCTAATCTTACTGGTCTTTTGCACTGAAATTGCATTATCTATTGTAGTTACACTTGTGAGTCTCAAGCTTAAGCTGCCTCTGACAGGTTAAAGTAGCAAAAAACATCCAGTTTTCTGTCTTACTTATAATGCTTTATTCCTTCTGTTCATGTGCCTGTGGTATTAAGTAAGCTGCAATTGCCCAGGGGTCCCAGTATAAGTATGTGAACTAAGCACCAACTAGCCTTTACTTGAATTTGCCATGGGTGCTAAAGAGACGACTATCATCATCTAATGCTTTACCTAAAGTAAAGTAACAGCAGCAATGGGGAAAATGGGGAAAATGGGGAAAATCCAATTCATTATTTCATGAACAAACAAATGAATTGCAATGTTTTAGGGTCTCCTCTGTTCATTGGGACATTAAACTTTTACTATACTGTACTTTAGACATATTCAACATCCCAAAAGGTTCACCTTACAGTAGGGTTCTCCAAATTCACACCTTGAATGCAATCAAAGGGCCAGACTTTCAATCAAGATCTCTAATTAACACTTGGCCAATTAATCCAATTATCATAAAGATTACATGCTTGTGTAGGTCCTGCCCTGAAAACCCTGTTGTCTGCTCTCAAGGTCTAAACTTGGGCAGCTTTGCTGGATGCATTGTAGATCACTGTCCTGAACCCAGTTAGCCACCCACCCATAGGATGCTTTCTGATCTTGTCAATAGCTGGGGAAAATAGAAATGGGCTGGAACAGAGCATCTGCAAGGTTAATAGCCCCAATACTGCTCATTATTATAAATATTGAGCATGCCATACTTTTATACAACAGTGGCAGACCAGATTGTATGTTCAAGAAAAGCAACATATGTTGTCTCATAAACCTGGATGAATTAACATTACCCTTGAAATGGAGCCAACTGTTGCATCAGCTGTTAATAGCAAAATAAATTTGTCTGATTATACAAAATATATTGTTTAAGGTTTCTAATGCCAGATTAAATGCAGCAGTCTATCCTAAAGTAAATATAGCCAGCTCTACATCCAATATTAGATATAACATTCTGGTCCCTCTGAATTTATGTTTTGGGTATATTCATTCGCAGTCACTGGTTTTCCAAGCTACATTTGACCTAGAGCTGCATGCTGGGTGGATGCCACTATGCTTTTGACACAGTACGGGTATTTAGCATGCAGAGAACCAGAAACAAGGAACTATTCTGTAAATCTCCAAATACAAAAGAGAGCTCATTTCACAGCAACTGCTTAGCATCAGAACACTTAACTGCTTTTCATGGTTGGCTGCTGCTCCAAACTAGATCAGCTTCTTTATTGCAAAAAGCACAGCCCAGACTATCTCAACCAAATATCAGCTCCCTACAGGAGCAATAAGCCATAAAACATCTGCAGTGCTGATTTACAAAAGCGATTTCACAGATTCACAGTAACACAACTTAGATGCCGAAGCAAATAGTAAGCTAGACAGAATATGTTAAGCTGGCTCTGTCCTCTGGACAGGTACCATGTAAACACCTAGGAGACCATGCCACAAGCAGACGGGTCAGCGTGTCCTTCGAAAACTGTACGATGGTACAAGAGAAGAACGTCTTTAAACCACACAACAGTATTCTCAAACATGATGCTGTTAATTTCCAAATGCTGCCACTGAATATCCCGATACATTCACACCTAGATCAACGGAAGGGTGTCTAAAACAATAAAGCTGGTCTTAGAGGGTTGTATTGGTGGGTGGGAAAAAACCCAAACATAAGACCCACCACCCCACCTTTCCAGAACCAGGTACATTTGGGCAAGTTATCTCAACTTACAAAAGGAATAGTCATAACAAAGGCAGTGTGGTCAAGAGGGAAGAGGCATTATCAACAAAGCACTGTGGGGAGAACACAGTTTCATGTTGTACAACAGCGATTCCAGCAGGCTGTTAACTGTCCCTGAAGTGTTTTTTTTTTTGTTTTTTTACCAACTGGCCTGGCAGGACTGGAACAGAAACCTGTGCCCGTGTCTCTAAGAGCTTAAGAGATATTGGAGGTGAAGGAAAGAAGGGGAGTAGCGGAGAAGGCTCGTACACTGTTTCAGCTTACAATGTCCCTCTGGTTACCTGACAACGAATTTAAGTTTACTTGACATCCAACTGCATACATGAACCAAGAGAAAAATGTGATAATCCTAAAATAAGGTGGCAGTCTGGGTTGTCCTGAATAAGATTCCTCTCCAAGTTTAAATCCTTGGGCCAAAGCAAAACCCAGTCTTTGGGGAAGAAGGGAAGACACATTGCATGGATTATTGAAAATGTCATTACAAGAGATTCGTAACCTACATTTTTCTGTTGTATTCAACTTACATCCCTCTCTGCCAACTTGATGACGTCGGATGACGAATGTCTTTGCACATGGATCCCAGATGAGAAAAAAAAATGAAAATAAACACATGCTGTCCCCAACAAAAGGTCCATTGGACATCCAAATGTAACAATTGTCAAACGGATTGCACAAATATAGGATGGCCTTTCAAATACCTCCTTAGAACTTCTGGTACAGAAAAGATTCCATGTTCCAGTTGTCGGGAAACCCCTGACCCGTCGCTATAGCTTCATTTTTGGGCTCCCTTCTGCTAGAACCTCTGTGCAGACTCACAGTGTTGAAATGGGACTGACTAGATCTTAATGGATTGCACATCACCCAAGTAAAAAAATAATAATTGGATTTTGTTTGATACTTCTTTGCATGTGAATTGAAAGTAGGGATTGGGGATTTGTATTGCTGTTTTACTATAAAATACAGAATTCTAACCAGGTTGTGAGGGGGGGGGGGGGGATGAGAGAAAAAGTAAACCGCAAGAGTAGTTCACACTGCAATATATTTTTTTTCTTCATGTGCAATGATGCACAGTTTAGTTGGAGAGAAAAGGGCACAGAATGGGTGTTTGGGGAGGAACAAACTACACCTGGGAGATTAACTGCATATTGAAACTTGGGGATCGAGATTGTTTGGTCAAGGGGGCACCGGGAGACAGGAGGTCTTTACTTTCCCCTGTATGGCCTAGTCGGTCCTCCTGTAAGCTAATAGTTGAAAACCTATTGGTGTTGCAGGCGGAGAGATTGGTAACACCTTCTATCCCACCGCTGCCACCTGCTTGACTGCCATTTAATACATAGTCAAAAGATTTACTGGACGAAGTGCTGGAGGTTCGGATCAGACTCAAGTTACTCGCTTTTGGCACCACATGGCCAGCCGGAAGGCTAAGGTGCTTTTTCATGGGTGAAAGCTCTATTCCTTCGACTGTGGGATCAGCCGCTGCTGGGGGATGCTGCTTCCTTGGCGTGGCTTCCCGAGGATTTTCACTGGCTCTCGCTGGAGACTGCGGCTCTCTCTCCTTGATGGAACGCACGCTTCCTGTTTTCCTTGAGCTGCTTCTCTGAGATGAAGATGAAGTCTGTTTGGCCCCTAAAGGCTGACTGCTAACAGAGGCTCCTGATGAAAAGCCTTCATCTGCATCATTAAAGTTTATGGAGTCCTCTCCTCCCACTGTGCCTTCAGGGCCTAAAATAGAAACGGGAAAATACTCTTCTGTGATAAACATAATAGAAGAATATATCAGCATAATTAACCCCAAGTGTCAATGCAGAAAAAAATTGTGGTAAAGCCATAAATGTGTCCATGCATTTTGCAGGATCAAAACGTTTGATGTATCACATGGTCTTAATACTATTTGTCTTTCACCTTTTCCCTTTATTTCCATTTTAAAAAAAGTGATAAAAAGTTGTACTTTAAATGTTATTATCTGCAATACCCTTTATTTTCATTATTCAAATTAATTAATCAAGCTAATTAGCTACAAAACAAATGTACATGTAATCATCATTCAAATAAGACAGCCAAAATCTTATTTGATCCTCAGTTTTAGGACTAGTTTCTTTAAGCTGCAGTGAAAGGGATGTCAGTTCTTTTCCTTTCCATACTGTACCCTAACCTAAGGATTCTCACCTCCAATGCTCAAGACCTCCTTAACAGGTCAGGTTTTCAGGATATTCCTGCTTCAGCACAAGTGGCTCAATCAGTCCCTGCTTCAGCACAGGTGGATCAATCAGAGCTAAAGTTGGGATATCCTTACAACCTGACAAGTTGGGGGGTCTTGAGCACCCCAGCCCTAACCCATGACACTACCAAGTACTCCACCATTCACGATCTAAGAATGGGTACATATACACTGTAAACTCCTCGCCGTGCCCAGAATGCTAATCACCGGGAGGGCCTGACACATTGATTCCCTAGAGAAGACTATTTCATTCAAGTCTATGTCAGATCCCAACTGAATTTAAGAATGAGTGATGTTCGGTGTAGAAGAAAAGAATTTGCCCATTAAGAACCATACTGGGTCAAAAAATAAAAGTTACATTCTGTAGTAGCGGGGAATACTTTTAACCCATTCACTGCAAGAGGGCAACACATTTCAAAGTAACTACTTTAGACCCAACATTTCTGGGGGAAACAGGACATGAACTTCAGGTCATTATGAAAAGCGAAATACATGCTGTACGAAAGCATGGTCTTCAGGTTTGTTGCACCTTTTTTTAATATTTCAACCAACTTTGCAAAGGATTGCAATTCCCAGTAGCTCAAAAAAATGAGAACATGAATACAGTATCTTCCAATATTACTAATGCGTTTTATCTGAAAAGCCAAAAAGCTTGAACACTATAAAATGATGCTGCGTTATTGCAAGTTTGTGGGGAGCACAATTTAGAAAATTAGGCTGAGAAATGCTGTTGGAATTGGGAACCGCTGAAGAATACTGGGCTTGTAATCAGCCGTCAGAACATGGTCTTTGAGCAAACACAAACTGTTTTTTCTTGCTTTTAATCAAAGCAGCGTTTTCCAAAGCTAAAACATGCCATTAAATTATACGGTTTGTAATCATATATAAAAATAGAATTATTTATTCAAATGGGGCATTAGCCTTACCTGTCTGCAAATGCCCTACCCAAGGCCATCGTTATCCTTACAAAGACAGCTCAACCAATGAAAGCGGAGGCAGAAAGAGTTAGTGCTGCCATCATGCAGGCACATCAAGAGAAAGCATGCAACAGTGGGTCTCAAACGGTGGTCACTTCAGGCAGCACTCTCCTGAAGTTGGTGAATTTCCCAGCAGTACAGAGGCTGACTTTAGATATCGGTCCAGAATCATTTCTGTAAATGTTCAATGCATCACAATATTGCTGGACAAAGCTAAGCTTTAGTATGGGGGTGTCAATAATTATTGAGACTGAAGTGCTAAGTGATATGTAAAAGTTTCAGCGCCCCTGCAATAGAAAATACCTATATGTCGAACATTATTATTTAGATTATGTATATGTTTATTTATATTGCGCAATCCAGGTACATAGTGCTTTAAAGCGGTAATGCACAACATAATATTATAACACAATATGGGAATAAGTATTCCTGTCCTGAAGAGCTTACAATCAAAGTGGTAAGTGGGGAGAAGTTCCAGAGACAATAGGAGGGTGTTCTGATAAGTGCGTCTGCAAGGGACCAAGGTAAGTGCCTACGAGATGTATAGTATCAGCCAGCGGAGCTACCCATATGCTTAGAGGTGTGTTTTAAGAAAGGTCCTAATGGTGGAGAGAGAGGGTGCTAGTCGGATATTGAGGGGAAGGATATTTCAGAGGTGTGGGACAGTGACTGGTTTTAGGTGGAAGAGAGCTTTAGATACGAAAGGAGTAGACAGAAGACATTCTTGAAAAGAACACATGGGAGGTGTATAGCAAGAAATTAGGGCCGAGATGTAAGGAGGGCTGGAAGAGTGTGTAGCCTTAAAAGAGAGGAGGAAAATTTTGTAAGTGATGAGAAGGTTAATAGGAAGTCAGGAGAGAGATTTCAGCAGGAGAGACGCTGAGACAGATTTAGGAGAGAGTAAAGTGATTCTAGCAGCAGCGTTTAAGATAGATTATAGGAGAGACAGGCGACAGGCAAGAAGGCCGGACAGTAGAAGAAGGTTACAATAGACGGAAGAGAATGAGGGCCTGCGTTAGAGTTTTAGCAGTAGAGCGCAGAAGAAATGACGTATCTTGCAATGCTACAAAGGAAAAAGTGACAGGTTTTAACGACATTGTTAATGTGAAAGAATGGGAGCGAGGAGTCAAATGTGGCCCATCGGCAGTGCGCTTCTAAAACATTACCAAAATGCATATCAGAAATAGACCGCTCCATTACATTGCAGCCTGCAACTGATTTATCTTTGCCCTTGGTGTCTTACATAGGACCAAAACAGAGAACCTTCCTTACCATTAATGATGGGTAGCATCTCATATCCAACTAACTTTACATCAATCATTGCCCTCTCCTCTCCATCCACACAAACTACTACCAGTTTCCTAAATAGCATGCGCTCAGTATCTCTATATACTGAACTAATCTGATCTGCACCAGAATAACTGCAGTACAGAAGGATACCAAGGACTATTAGACAAGAGTAAAGATGCCCTCAATGGTGCTTTAAAATAGAAAAAAGTGTGCTTAGTGCATGGACACTAAATCTGTGTTTAGAGTCAAGGACCAAAATGTGGCCTTTTTAATATACTAAATTTCTTTTTTTAAATTTAAGATTACAACATTTAAATATCAAAGTAGAAATGAAAAGTCTCAACGTCCCAAATGATTTAAAAGTAGAAGACAGGCGTTTAACACGCAAATCAATTTGTCGCATACTACTGCTTTACAGAAGCTGCAAGCACTGGCGGGACACAGATCTTGCTTAATATTAACCCATTATTTCACCAGTATGAATAGCAACACTTGACTCCTTGAGAAACAAATAAAAAGTTAACTGGAATGGACCCTGACATCCAATAACACTAGTTTCTGTGAGTGAATGAAATCATGAGGATTTGGTTGATGCTGTCTCTGTATATTCTGGATGTGGAGGGATCCCCAAAATATTCTTCTGGAATAACCAATGGATGAAATGCAGAGATGTATAAATAAGGTGAAATGGCTCCGAATGGATATAATTCATCAGAGCGTCATCTGAAAGCCAGAAATGTCAAATTCCAAGAGTCAACCCCCCCCCCCCCCCCAGCTTTATAGAACCATGCACATGCAGCCAGGTAAAATTGCATGCTGCCATCTTACCAGTATTCATGGGCTGCGGGACTTGGGAATTCTAATTTCAAGAAATGTCCATGCATTATTTTATCAGCCTCCACAGTTCTGATCCGTGCCCTAATCTTTGTAGCTGCCAAACACTGCTCTCCCCAACACTGCCAAACAGACTTTCACTAATGTAATTTTGGGAGTACATTATGGATTGTATTGACATGGTCTCCAGCGGCACGGTTAATGGCAGCTGTGTGTAGCAGGCCAACTACAGTGAATAGTTAATTTACACAGCTTTTAAATGGAAAACAGCAGTGCATACAATATATCTATATGGAATGCACTTTAATAGTGTAGAGAGAAAAGAAAGTCTCGTATAAATTCAATGCTTCTAGTCCACAGTAGAGTCCAAAATGACTTTTGGTGTCAAATGCGGCTTCTTGCGGGAGGGAACCTGTCACCGCAAATTTTGAAAACCAATATAACAGAAAACAGAAGCGCCAAAGCAAAACACTCATCATTGAGAGCATTATATTTATTTAAATTGTACTGAAATGTTTAAGGGTGGGGACAAGCTTGATGACCGACTCAAACTGACTGTTAAGACTTTCCCATCACTACTGGGTGACGAATGGTCATTAAGCGTCAGATACATGGTTCGGAGGGGCTTAAATATTGTAGGGTTAACTAGTGCCTTTATTTGCATGTAAAAATTGCTGTCAATTTATGGCAAATGTGTTTACCAAGATGACCTCGTTCATTTTGTCGTTGTTGCTGCAGGCACTATTAATTACATAATTGGAAAAGGCAAGTGATCCGTTACAAGCAGCTTTCTCCAAATTAAACAAGCCATGTGTATAAAATCAAATGTTACCATTCCACATCTTAAATGTGCAAAGCCAGTTATTCAGCCTAGACAATATTATATTTGTACAAACCGAATTTATCGTTTTCAATTTCTTTCCTAATCAGATACTACATTCTGATCCCCTTCCCCCGTCAACTTCTATTTTGGCAAAAATTCCACTTCAGATGATTTTTGGGAGGGTTTCCTAAAATATATCCACCATTGACTATTTTATTGGAAGGGCGTCATAACTCGGGGTTCATCGCTGAAGAGAGTGCTGAAGCAGTGCACTACTTGCAGCTAGATCATGGACTGTATATAGGAAATTGAGAGTACTATAATGTTCTACTGTCTGGATGAAGCCATTTGCTCTAGATTTAAAATGTTATCTACAGCATGAAACAGACTTGATAAAATGATTAAGAAGTTGTCTCTAATGCCTTTACTTTATTGTACCTATATATTCTAAAACACGTGTAGCCATCTCCAGTCCTCAAGAGCTACCAACAGGTCAGGTTTACAGAATATCACTGCTTCAGCACAGGTGGCTCAATCAGTGGCTCAGCCTTAGGCCTCGGCAGGGTGACGCTGAGTGGCCGGGCGCGCTCACCCTGGCCGCTATGAAACACATTGAGGCAATGTGTGTGGCCAGCGTGTGAGCAAGCGTCTGCTCGGAAATTAGCTGCTTGCAGAGCAAGCAAATTTTAATTTGGCGTCCGCAAGCGCGTCACGTGAGCGGTGCGTCCAATGAGGCCAACCAGCTCCATGACGTCATGGCCGCGCCCCCGAATCGCCCCAACCCGCGCGCGCACCTAGCCGGCCACTAATCTCCCGGCTGAGCAGGGAGCGTGACGTCACCACACATGAGCACCTATGTGCTTGCTCCCTGCCTGGCCGCAGCCTTAGGCTGCGTCCACGCTGCCGCTGAGCGCACTCATGCTTGGCACGCTCACTTTAATGTAATATAATGAGCATGGCTACACTGAAGCTTCATGCGCACGCCAATGCTCAGTGCTTGGGGCGACATGGAAAATTGATTTCCAAGCGCTCAGACGGGTCACATGACACAAAATTACGTCACGATCGTTCCTTCAATAACACGCCCCGATCCACCCAATTACACGCCCCCTCCCTTAAACATCATGCCCTGCTCGCGCTCGCAAATTGCAAGACAGCCGAGCGCTAATGCTTGGAGAGTTGGTGACGTCACCGCTCAAGCATGAGCGTGCTCAGAGGCAGCATGGCCGCAGCCTTACACTGCTCTTGAGGACTGGAGTTGGCTACTCCTGTTCTAGACTGTGGACAAGTTAGATAAAATCTATCAAACCGCCTAAAATATTCTGGGGTTATTATGTCACTCTGCTCCTTACAAAAAAAAGAAGCTGTAATAAACCACAACCCCCGTTTAATGAAAGAGTGGCTAGCAACGCATTCCGAAGGCTTTAGCACCTGATGTGTGTCCAACAACCAATGTACAACTCACACATACACCCACAAAATGAATCTACTCTGGAATGAGAGTTCACCAGGGCAAGTCCCGCACCTCTTGAATAAAGCTGCTGCATCAAATATTCTGTAGCCATGCCAAAGCGGGTCTTTTCATCCCTTGCGGGGAGAGGTGGGTGCAGAAATGTTATGCGGAGCACAGGCAATAAATAAAAAATGAATACCTGACCTGGAGCTAAGAACATTAAGAGAGTGCAAAGAGAACCTAACACACCGTGGGGGAGTGAAAACAAGCAATAGAGAGGAAGGGAGTTCTTTGCAGGGGCAGAGAGACTGGATCTTTCTCCATCAACTTTCTCACTGACTCCTGCTTCCTCATCTCTGGCCTACCCTCTGTGGCAGTGGCTGGAGAGGTGGTCTCAGGGGTCCTGTACACATGAACATCCACCTCGCGTTTAGCCCCTAGATCTGTGATGACGCGCAGGATCGGGGAGCCCGGGCTCGAGTCGCTTGTGAAGTCAAAGCCATCTGGGATTCAACACAGGGAACATTTTAGTTGCGCTTGTGACGGTTTGCGCTCTCTTCACCACCCCCCTGCTTGCTGTGACCCAGCCACAATAAAGAAGCAAAGAAAAAGCTCCAGTGTGTCGTGGCAGGTTCAGGAAGGCGTTCTTGGGACGGTAATAGGAAAATAAAAATGCATATGTACATGTAAATGTCGAAATGCAACTGAACCAAAAATCAACAATAATGCATGAAAATGCCCAAAATGAAAGTCAAAGTTTAAAAGAGAGAGCAACTTCATTTGGGTGTGTTTTGTTTGAATATTTTCATGTTGATATTGGAAAAAGGGATTCAACGCACACCGATTAGATGTGGCAGGACTAACTTGGTCACTTTTATAATACAAGGTATAAAGTAATCAAAAATCATGCACTACTTCCCCCCCCCCCCCCCCCCCAGTGTTTCTAACATAATAATATAGTAGAGATCTGATGAAAGAAAGACTCTAATAACGCATAAAAAGCAACAAGGTGGAAACACCATCCATACATCAAACTAAACGTGCTGGTTTAAGGTCAACACTGCTGGATTTGACCCAATGCTTTTACAGGCCATTTCGGCCGTGACGACTTTTATAACACAAGACTTTCTTATGCCAGGAATGCATAACAACATACAGTAGGAAAACAAAAGGTAGACACTGAATTACTACACAACACATTATTTACCAGTAATGATCAGCTTAGACATCAAACAGCTACTGCATCATTTAACTATATATCAACTACATCTATTCTAAAAGAGTACAGTATTTGAGATTGAGCTCCATCTCTATAATCGCAATCAAATACTGTCCTCATAGAATTCCTCGTAAAACCCCTTTAATCTGACTTTAGCCCTATAATCCCTGCATGTTTATTTAACTCTGGGAAGGGGGACTCCTTAATCCAAATGTTTACTTTAATTTATGAGGTACTTATTAATATTTATTATAACATATTATATAAAATATATACATTCCTGTATTATGACGTGTAGTATAATAATGGTTGGTGTTATATAAAACTATACAATCCATCCCAACGCCTTAAAAACATGGGTCCTCTCCACGTCCATCTAATTTCTTCTCCAACTAAATTCAACAGATTCTAAAAATGTACCTATTTTCTTCATTAACTCGGCTTTTCTTCCTCTCTTGCCTCTCCTCTTATTATCCTGTGCCTGTGCTTTTTCTAAAAACATTTTTTGTTTGGTCAAGTAAAGGATTTGCTATATAGATATAGAATATATCGTAATAGTAATAAATAATAGTTTTAACTGTGTGCCATTATGGTGTCAAAATGATCCTATTCTCATATATCTATATCTATATAGATATATGAGAATAGGATCATTTTGACACCATAATGGCACACGGTTAAAACTATTATGCTGCAATACAGTGACACTCCTGAGGTTAGTGTTGTTACTACTTATTTATGTAACATCTTTCCAATCCCAGGAGGCCTTGTCATCGTCTTTTCAGTCATTCATGCAGCCCACCTCTAAAGTGAGATTTTAAAAGTTATGGGGAGAAAGGATCAATTATGTTCTGACTCGCCCATTAAAAAGTGCTCAACTCCAGATTAAGCGTTGCGATTAGGATGTTGATCTTGAATATATGATTAGACGAAGGCTCATTTACTGAGCGGTGCTATTCTATAAGACACCATCCAGCCCAGGAAGACATATAACAACTCATTCAAGTGAATAGGCCATAATATGGTTTCTGGTGCCAGGTCTCATGGAATAGTCCCACTCCGTAAATATGACCGCGTGTGTTCAATTCCTGCCTGTGCAAGTTTTACAGGGTAATATCGGGAAATTGATTATTTTCCTTTCCTTCTAAGGATCTACTTGATATTGAGATACATAGGTCACATACACATTATATATAATCTCCACACACACACACATACACATTATATATAATCTCCACACACACACACACACACACACACACACACACACACACACACACACACACACACACACACACACACACACACACACACACACACACACACACACACACATATTAAGCGTAACTGGTTGAGGCAGAAATCAGGCCCACAAACTTTGTATTTAAAATAACCATTACCCCAACCTGCACCAAGCAAAGGTCGCGAGGTCTCAGAGTAGTTACAGTGGGTTACCTTCTCTCCTCCAACGGTGCCGGCGGATAGAGGCGGTGGTGATGGCCGTTCGGGAGATACGAGGGACCGTCGGCGTCACCTCTACCTTCAGCACTTTCTGTCCCTGCTGTGTGATGTCCGGCGCATCAAATGGCAGAGAGTTCTTCATGGCGTTGGCAACCTGAGACGGCAGAAATACGTGCTGATCCCCGGGGGGAAAACGAGGGTCGCGACATATCTCTATACCCAGACTTATAAAATGACCTTGCAAAACGTAATTTTTCTTTACGTAGATCATCGCAACTGTTCATATTATTGCAATATGGATTTAAAAGAAGGAAAAAAATAACCACGTATTATCCTACATGAAACAAACCCGCTTACTGCACTTTTAATTCTTTGGAGTGTTTTGTCTTAAAATAAATATTCCAGAGTGTATGCATATGCGTCATCCAGGTTTCCCAAACTTATTTTTAGGTGATCGTGGTGGAGGCAAATGGGTACACGTATTAGTAAATCTTTTGCTGCCGGAAAGCCTTCAACGCATTTGAAAGCAATGCCATGTTTAATAAGTTAAGTGGAGTGACATTAAAAATAGTTTACATCGATATGGATGTATTCATATATATATTTTTAATCCAACTAAAATATGAAATATTACTTTAATTCATTTAGTATTTAATCATACTAAGTATAAATATATTTCCCCAGTAGACGAAAGCTTTGGAAAGTTTTTGCCATCTTTAATGTCCTTTGGAGATGAGACTGTTTGTTAATCCTCAAAGCTCCAGGTAGCTTGTTCTTTTTTGTTTTGTTCTTTGTTTGCAAGGTTATTATGATACCACCATTTTTAAAACAGATAAGCATAAGTAGCTGATGCAGTATGTGTGAATTCAGCCAACTTAGAGAAAAGCTAAATACAGTATATTCAATTAACAGGGTAAAAGTAACTTATGTGACTGAATCTCTCTAAGGAAGCCAATTACACCGGTAAAATGTATACATTTTTATTTTGCCCAACTACATGGACTGCCCCTTTAAACACCTGCTTGGTGCTGAGGACAGAGTAATGAATGATAATTATTAGGCAGAGTATTTAATGCCCTGCAAATTCCTCTGCCAATCATAGCATGGGTACCATATATTAACAGACAGGGACCTCACTGCAATATAAGAATCACATATTGCAAAAGACAAGTCTAGTTTACTGAACACATTCCTCAATGCGGTGGTTTAACCCAGAGGTGCGCAAACTTTCCCCCCTGCCGGCCCCCCACAGCCCCCCCCCCCTCCTTGGCTCAAGCGTTCTGATGTCAAGTTGCTATGGCGACGACTCGCCAGAAGCCACCTGAGCCAAGGTAGGTGAAGTTACAGATTCCTTCGCTGCTCCCCATGCATTTCATTTAAATGCCTTCAGGAAGCACGCAGGGCCTCTGTAACCGCCGCGCCCCCTGCAGAGAATCTCACGCCCCCCAATTTGCGCACCCCCTGGTTTAACCCACAGAAAACAGTACTAAATATTAGTTTGGTCAAGACAAATATACTTTAAGCACTCAGAAGTACAACTACGTGGCACAATATTCATGCTTCTATCCCAGAATGCAATGTGACCAAAAATGGCCAACACGCTACAATCCAAACTTATATGAAGTTTAGGGGAATCTGCAAGTTTGAGCCAATACCCCCAGTTATTTTTACATTGGTTCAGTCATTTAACAACTTGACTCTTCAATGTGTTGCAGGGGGCTGTGGAAGCAAATTGTCACCGTTCCCTCTGATTAATATATTGGCTGCACTCCTGCATGATGATGCAATTATCTGCACCAAATTATCCAAATGCAGAATACCAGGTTAAATACACTCAACGTTCATCTGCTGCAACTTACTGCGTAAGGCTGGGGCCATGGTACCGCAGACCATGCGGAGGCGTCCACACGCTGAGCGAACATACTGCCTTAAGGCCGTGTTCACGGCCATGCGGCGTGCTGGCGCGTCTGCGCGGAAGCAGGAGGGGGCGCGCGTTGCAACAAAGGTCACGCGAGCAGTTTGCCCAATGAGGCCCCTAGGAACACCCCCACGGCCAGAAAAGCACCCGCTTTCCCTCAGCCTCTACACGCCTCAGCGCGGGCGAAGGCACCATGGCCCCAGCCTTAGGAAGATATTTTAACCTGTGGAGTGCAGGAGAATGGACTCCACACTATGAACAGGAGTGCGATCCTGCAGAAGTCTCATTGTGGTCCTTTACTGAATATCAACGAGCACAAATTAGGCATTTGCATGGTTTATAGCCAAGTCGTGAGATATCAGGTTCTAATAATGCGCCCGCTGCTCCCTCAAGTAGATTAATTCTCCTAATTGCAGTGCTGCAATCATTCATTTCACAAGGGAACTCAATTTTCTAACAGTTGGCTGCTTGGAGGTATTCTTATAGTGTCGCCGGCTGCTTACAGCTGCAAATGGTAAAGCTATAACTTTAATAATGACAATTCATTACCTAAAAGAATAGCACTTCTAGACATGCGACATAAAATTCAACTACAAACATCTGGCCAAGGAGACCTAAAAGCCAGATTAATTAAGCAGTGCTATTCTAACCACTACTGAGCCCTGACGCAGGGATATTCTGAAAACCGGACCTGTTGGTGGCCCTTGAAAACCGGAGTTGCCTACCCCTGGATAAAACAGTGTTCCTTGTTCCTAATAAGGGTCGTAGCTAGAGATTGGCAAATGTGTCGCTAAAATTTGAATTCATCGCAAAAAGGCCAACATTTTGACGGTTTTAAAAAATATTTGCAAAATGACTGGAATACAAAAAGAAATCGCCACTGGGTTTTATTCCTGGGGGGTGGGGGGGCGGAAGAATAAAAAAGAAGAATGCGAACATTTAGAAAATTGGCCAATCTTGTCAAAAAATATTAAAAAAGCCAGAAGAAAATGTAAAAAAAAATAAAAAAAAATTTGCAGTTATTTCAAAGATATATATATATATTTTTTTAATTGGACACGAAGTGATCAGAATGTTAATTATACAATAACATTGTACAGTATATAGTTTATTAAAAAAAGTTGCTGCTCATATATTGTTTCTGAGCAGGCAGGATGTCTTGCTGCAGTGTACACACGTACTAGAAATAAGCAGAATGAAGGTTTGACAGATTCTCTCCCTGCCCCAACTTTCAGGGCCCGAGATACTATACACTTCAACCGTCTCATATAATAGCAGGTTTGTATGTTATACCTGGGGCTCATGTCCCTATGACTGACACCGTCTGTGAGGTTACCGCTTTATAAAACACAGTGACAAGCTTAATATGCAGCCTTGTTACCTACCAGCAGGGGCTGCGAGTAGAGCTCCAGCTGAGCTCTATAGATGATGTCATCCAACACCTCCTGTCCCAGATCCCACTCTCCGTTATATCTATACAAAGAACGCATGCACAGGACATGTCACTTTTACAGTCCTTTTACAGAGGAAGATCTTGTATATAAAATGCTTTCTAGAAAGAAAATTGCTAGAATAAGGAGGCACTTGTTCAAGCTGGATTGTGGTAAATTCAGGGGAAATAGCCAAAATATATTTTGTCACTGTGTGGTTGTTGCATGGAACAGCGTCCCAGCAGAGGTGGTGGGGACAAATTTAGTACAGAGGCTGCTACTTTCCTGTAGAGAGAAAGTGTGGCCTAAAGAAAACAGAGCAGGTAGAACCTGGTTCAATTCTGAATTCTGTGCCCCACCAACCAAAAAGTTACACTGTAAAGCCTGTAATATTGTACTTGCAGCCCTGCCAGAACTGCTAATTCTTAAAAGCTAATTATGACATATAATGCAATTATCTCAGTTTAAAATTAAACAAGTGGAGGAACTTGTGGGACATTTATCTTTTTTCCACCATACCAGCTACGTTTCCTCTCACAGAAAGGTCTCTAGAGGAGGTGTGGCCTACTCCAGTCCTCAAGGGACTCCAACAGGTCTTCAGGATATCCCTGCTTCAGCACATGTGGCTCAGTAAACAACTGAGCCACCTGTGCTGAAGCAGAGATATCCTGAAAACCTGACCTGTTGGTGGCCCTGGATAACTGGATTTGGCCACTCCTGCTGTAGATGGTCAGAATCCATGTACTTAGGACCCGCTCCCCTATCAGACTTACATGGCATGATAGACACTTGTGAGCAGCTGCACCATGAAGCTGGGGTCCAGCACCACTCGACCACACAGTCCCTTCCAATGCTTCTCGTGCTGCCGTGGGAAACCGCTCACACACAGCCTGGCACAGGGCGAGAAAACAGGTGTGGTCATGCTTTTATATGACGACAGGTAATAGTACACACGCACACACACACACACACACACACACACACACGTAGCTGGACATATGCAACGCACAAGAGGGAGAAGACTTTTTTCAATTTAAATCAGTTGTGTGCAAGAGACGCACCTGCGGGAGCAATATCATTGGCTATATCAGTGTATGGGTGTATGCGCATGTGCACATACACGCATGCACACGCACACACACACAGCAATTCTTACCCCCAAAAATGTCTAGCTGACCTGAACCGAAGGGAGTCCCTAAAAGCTCATCTCTTGTCCGCCGACCTCCATTGAGCCCTGATTCCCGAGTGACAATATTTTGTAATTTCTCTCAAAAAACGCCAACATTTATAAAAAAATAAATAAATGACTGCAGGGCCACCAACAGAAAGCCGTGAAGTCATCTCCTGATGTTTCTGCTTTCTTTTGGCTGCTGGAGGCATAGTTGACCCTATAGTCATTTCGTGTCCACCGGGCAAGTATTCTTGCTCAATGAACGAAACATCTCGTCGCTTGGCAAACGTGGGATCCCCAGATGTCGAGGGAGCAAGGATTATCTTTGGGAGCAGTTTAGGCGAGAAAAAATAAATAAATCTAAAGACATGCGAGCAGCACGGTTTGCTGCTTTAACATACACATGTAGATGTGTGTGCATTTTATTTTTAACTTATACAGTATAAGCATGCAAGTATGGATTAATTCATCAATTCTGCAATTACTATAATTAGCTGAAAGTTCCACGTTCAACTTGTAAGATAGATAATGAGAATCTACAAATCTACTGCTATACAATGACAGAATTTTATAGATAGATACATTAAGATTATGTACAATGAAGGGCCATATATGAGTTTACCTTAAAGCACCCTAACAGACGTCTAGCAAAGCCACTTCCTCGCAATGGTGGAGGGTTAACTGGATGAAATGCACTGGCATAACACCTTCACTGATGGAGTGGCCAACACACCACAATACAATAAGCTTCCAGCAGCCAAGGAAGTTAACATAAACATAGATACTGACTTGGCTTTTGTTCTTCCCACCTATCGTGTGCCAGGCACGAACCTTGGCCCTTTCCCCTTACCTGGAGCCCATCCTGCACAGTGACTGATAGGAGGAAGGTGGCATGAAGACAATTGCAGAGTTGTAGCACAGCATGAGGAAGCTTAGCACTTCAAACCTACAGGAAAAAGACAGAACCCTGGTGGATGAGAACTGAAAACTCATTGCAAGACCAGTATTCCACACTGCAGGGGAATGAAGTCCCACTGTTCTACAAAACGGCTTTGGAATTATGGTCATTTAACCGTTTCTCTGTCAGAGAACTTGTAAAGGGACCCAACACTTCCTCAGCACCATTAAGTTGCATATAGGTGCCTGGGTGGTACCCAGATATACCAACTTTAATGACATTATGACACAACATGGCCAAAGTTCAGCCTTTTTGGGGCAAAAGGGGTCAGCAAAACACAGCAAAGCAACGATATGCCAAACCCATGCCACTGTTGAGATTATCCAGCCTGATACTGGAGTGGTAAAAAAGCAGGGATATGTGGCTATCATCTATATTCTATAGCAGGAGTGCGCAAAATTTTTAACTTGCGCCCCACCTGTCTCCTGCTTCCTGCCTCGCGGGAGCCCCCCTGTGACACTGTCTGAGAAACCCCGCACGCGATCCTGTGAGGGTGGAGTACATTTCATGGAGTCTACTCACCTGTTCTGAGCAGTGAATGTTTCTCTCTGGGGGTGAAGGTCGCTGTAAACCACTCGGATGAGGTCATGTTGACTCAAAGCTCCCTCAGTTAAAGCCATGGATCCTATACTTGAGGGCTACAGGGCAGTGTCAAAAAATAAATATAAGCACCAAAATGCATGCCAGTGTATGTGTGCTTATACAAGCATGCACACTCAGATTTTACATACAATGCTAAATTATTGAAAGGATTTCTGAAAATATTCTTGTAGAACGCAAATACAAAGCAAAATTATTAAAAATTCCTTTTTGCACAAAGGGAATCGGTAACAGGAAATACTGATAGTCAGTAAATCATTATAGTGGGGAGGGGTATTTTTACTTGTTCATGTTGAACTTTGCTCGACCGCATGTAAAGTTAGTTGAGGTCAATGGTTACTTCTAGTAATAATAGTTTATGTGAATGCAACCTTGCTTAAAGCAAAGATTTATCTGCATTTGCTTCTTTGCAAATTAAGCACAGGTCAGTTTTCTTAGGGACATCTGAATAGGGGAGCATTTGTCAACAATGAACTTCATAAAGCCTTATTCCATCCCAATCACATAAAATATAATTCATCGCCAATAAAGATAAGGGGAGGGGAGAGAGATTGAAGTTTTGCCTGTGCCGACTTTTGCTGGACACAGTGACATCCCACACAAAGGGAGCAGGCAGAGGAAACCAACCCCCTCCCAAGTCTCAGCTTACCATGTAAAAAAAGGTTTTAAAAATACTAGCAAAAAATGTATCAATCACCCAGATTTAACTTCTAAACAAGGTCACTGATATAAATTCACTTTGGCCCTAGAATGGGCTGCTTCCTTTAATAGAAAAAAGAGCCTCAAAGGATCATTGTACAAACAGAAGCACAGCACATCCTGTCTCTATAAGACCACAGCTTACTCTCAACTTACCTCGTGATATATTGAAGGCTTGGATAACGAGGGGATGGTAAATGATAAAACCTTATTGTTTCCATCTTTGTCAGCAATTTCCTGCAGAAGAGAGCCCTACATTACGAGTGGTACTTTTATTATACTACAGGGGTGGAATCTGCAGCTCAAAATGTACTTGTACTGCCTGCATTTTATCTCTCTCTAATAACATTGTGTCTGTATATGTATATGTATGTGTATCTGTATATATATATATATATATATGTATATGTATGTGTGTGTATATATGTGTGTGTGTGTATATATGTGTGTGTGTGTGTGTGTGTGTGTGTGTGTGTGTGTGTGTGTGTGTGTGTGTGTGTGTGTGTGTGTGTGTGTATATGTGTGTGTGTGTGTGTCTCTGTATATGTATATGTATATGTATATGTATGTGTATGTGTGTGTGTGTGTGTGTGTGTGTGTGTGTTAATTTTAACTTTTAAATGACATTATACATAAAGTGAGTACATGAAGTGAAGATAAGTGAATAAAAATACAAATATTAAAATAACACGTGGTGCTGCTGGCTCATGGGAAGAAGGCAGGTTAGACCGAAGCATAGGATGCTTTGCATTGCGTTGCAGGCCCCTTTGACAGAAAATGGGTTAAACATTTGCCCAGATCTCACACCGTAATTATAAGTGGCTGAGGGTGGAGATGAACCTCCCTTACCAGATTGTAAATACCCAAAAGAAGGGCTTCGATGCAACCGTTGCTCTGTCTGTCCCGGCTGGCCGTGAGGCGCAGATAGACGCAGATGAGCTCTGGCAGGAACTGCATGGTGAACCTCTTGAGTCGAATCTCGGAGCTGCGGTAGAGCTCAAAGAGCTGGTGACAGATGGGCTCCAGGAGCTGCAGGCAGAAGAGGGCTCATGAAAAACACACGCAGATCCCAACCTGTGTTAGGCTGCGTTTATAGTGCCGGTAACGCGACCGATGACGTCACCCATCGCCGTCGCCACTGGCGAAAGTTGAACTTTAGGTTTGGGCGACGTCGCTGGCGACAAGGCTAATGATGTCACGAAGGGGGAGGGCAGAGAGCAATAGGCGCTCTGTGATTGGTTTAGAAAGTCACATGTGGCGACTCTCTCCCAAAATCAAATTTCACTGGCTTCCAAATTTTTTGTCGCTACGTCGCCGTTGCGCCTACTATAAGCGCATGCGACAGATTCAATGAATTTGTTTTGACGTGGCATCACCAGGCACTATAAGCGCAGCCTTACATGCACCAGAGACGCAAGGTCCTCTGGACTAGGTATATTACTACTACGCCGTTTTATATAGGGACAGGTGCGGCAGAACCCTGAGAAAAGACCAACAATGAATTTGTATCCAAACTGCAATAGATAATCCAAGATAAACCATCTTAAAATAATGAAATATGGCAGAATAAATAAGAATCCCAGTTAACATTCAAGCCCCATTCTGAATAATTCCATAAATCACTATATGACATACTGTACCTGCTGATCTCTGCACAAAGGTGTTGGAATTCAATTTGTGAAGGTTGCCTGACAACAAAAAGAGCCCTGGCTATGGACTTACTAGCTCCGGATTCGAAGGGAGAGGCACACACAGTATCCACATTTAAAGTAATTTAGGATCCGAATTGCCAGAATTATTCAAACTAATGATAAAAAGGTAAATCTCAAGTCTGACAACAGAAACTGATGTGGAAAATGGTGTTCTTTTATTATGGTTGATAAACAAAATTATATTGGGACCCACTAGATTTAATAACATGTTCTCACGAGTCAACAAAGCCGGAGGCAATAAGCTACATTTCCTGATGAAGACTCCTGACGCTTATGCTAGCAAGACCTGGAGTAATTGTAGACCGCATTAAAGAAAACTATTACCCAAGCAGAGGTTGACAGCTTTAGATGGCCAAGCAGTAAATTTCCTAAGAGAATACACTGCTGGAGGTTTTTGGACCATGTTGAAAAGCACTGAAGGTCCTGCAGTGCAGCTAAAGAAAACCTTTTCCCAAAAATCTAGCAGAGGCCACACAAACTAATGAAAATCACTTGTTTATGTGCAAAGTGAATTACATACAAGTATAGCAAAAGTTCAGATATTGACATCTAGTGCTATGGCTGTGTTCTTTAAAGCAGCAATACTACATTGCCCCTTTTAAAGTGACACTTCTTTGCTGGGATGAATCTCCTTTCGTAGAGATGGAAGTACAGTAACGGACGTGACGTAATTGTGGGCAAAAGAGGCTGTTGCCGTGAGCATGCAGATACGCATGTTGGCTCGCGGCCGTCGCCACAATCAAGCTCATAAGCAGAGTGCAGAAGGGTTCTCGGGCTGCCGCACATGCGGAGGCCTCCGGCGAACGTTGTGCATGCGCAGAGGCCTCTGGAGCTCGGCAGCCGCCGTCGCACATGGGCAGCAGCAGCAGGAACACTAGTTGAAGACACGGAGACAACAGACACACAGGCACACACCAGGAATTCACAGTTAGTATAAATATAGAAGGGCAAATAGCTAAAACAGGGTGTGTGTGCCGAGCACGCGCATTCTAAGTCAAACTTCTCTGCGTTTTGTCAATGAAATTGTGTTTTGATTTTTAATTAAAAAAACATCACCAACACAAATAGAATTTCTGTAACAAAACAGCGACAAAAGACAAAAGAAGTTTCACTTAAAATGCGCGTGCTCCGCACACACCCCATTTTTTATCTTCTTTTAATATGTAAACCATGTGACAAATGCATAATTCAACATTATTACCCAGCATGTTAATCGTTTGGTGCTCCAGTTATAATTCTGTCAAAATCCTGATGGTGTGCCTAACATAATGGCCGCCTTTCAGTTTCACTCAATCCTTCAGGTCAGTGTAACTGAGCAGCTACAATGTACCCTGATATTAACACGGTCATATCTATTGTTACAGTTTACAGCTCAAACTGCTGGGAACATTGGCAACAAATTATCACAAACATGAAAGTGTGGCAAAGATCTTGCACTGCTGGGAAGGTGGATTGAAGCCTGCTGTAGAAATCAAATGTAACCATGTATTGTTATCATAACTCTGTGCCTAGGACATAATTAAAAACCAGAGGTAACTCTCAATGTATTACTTCCTGGTAAAACATTATAACTAAAAAATAAATAAAGGATGCTTTAAAATCATAAAAAATGGCATTAAGACTTGATTTTTTTTTTTTAAACACGCACTATTATCCAATAGTACAGAACAGATTAATTATAAAAATAAATAAAACACACAAGATTTCACATGTTTAGCTGCTTTAAACATATCCCACATACAGAATATTGCTTATGCATTGTTCTATCCCGCAGATCTTTTTCTGAGTCAGCATAGCCTACAGAAATAAAATATGCTGCCAAGGTGCATCTTCCTGTAGTAAGTAACTAGGCTTTAGTGTTATATGCAATTATACCTCACTCCTGCTTTAATAGATACATACCAACAAAACATTAGAGACACAAAATGTAAAACAATATTTAACAGTGCAAACAGATTGCAAGCAGTGATTGTCACAGGAGACCAGGCCTTTACACCTTTATACCAGGATCATACATTGAGCAAAACAGGTAAATTAAGTAAATGGTAAATGTATTCACAGGAAAAGGCAGACACAATGTTACACAACCTACATAAGAAAAGACACGCTTACTGGGAGTATGGGGGTGAAAACTATTTTTTCCTAGGTGCAGGGGCTTCTAAATCCAAAGCTTATACCCTGACAGGGACCTAGCCTGAAATGTCCAGGAACTGAAACCAGCCTGCAATTCCAGACGCCACCGCTCCCTCTCTCCAGGGGACTTGAATTTACTTGGTGCATAGAATCTACAAATCTGATTGGGTCAGGTGTTTATAATACTTCTGAGTTTCATTCAGAAAACCCTGCAGCCAATCCGGGCGTGGGAGTTTCCTAACCAGCCAATCAGAGCGATGCTTGTCTTGTGAAGCCGGGCAAGTGGGTTTCCTGAATCTGGCATGGGCATGGGCATGTGCAAGGTTGCCACCTCAGCCACTTGCTATTCAGAATATTAATATTATTATATATAAATATTATTTTAAGTTACAATTTGGAACCTAAGTCTTTCTGGTATGGAAAATAGAATAAAAAGCTGCACTTTATTTTTCACTAGCCATATTCCCCACACACAATTGCATAGACTTAGTATGGATTCTAAGAATGCCCTCACAACCTTATATGTATGGTTGGAGCCCCTCAGAACCTCTATACCGGTTCTGGGTGACCTGGACATTTACTGGGTATCCCCATTAACCTAGGGACACCATGACTGTTTCAGGGACACCATGACTGTTTCAGGGACACTTCACATCCCTATGCCCCTTTTACCTTTCTGGTCTGTGCTGAAGCATGGTTGGAGCACCTCAGAACCCTTATACAGGTTCTGGATGACCTGGGCATTTACTGGGTTTCCCCATTAACCTATGGACCCCTTGACTGTTTCAGGGACACTTCACATCCCTATGCCCCTTTTACCTTTCTGATCTGTGCTGAAGCAGGGAACCCCTTGTGGTGAGTCACGAAAGCGTTTTCAAGGGCGGTATTACTGGGACAATGTGCCTACAGGTATCCAGGAATCACTCATGATTACGGGTACATTTTTGTGGTATCCAGCCACTCTGAACACCAGCTACCTAGGCACATTCTGACAAAACTTTCTACGCAAAACCCCCTTGAAACTCATACCACAGCAATCTCTGCTTGCTGACACTCCTGGAAAGGTAAAAACACATAAAATACTTTATTATTACATGTTATGCATGTACAAACCCTGGGCTCAAGAGTTGACACTCTGCAACCCCAATACATGGATCAGAGGTAACCAAACAGGCTTAAACCTTTATTGTGAGCCAGGTTACCCCCTCACCGTCACAGTGATCTTCCTCGCTGCTTTGTGAGAAATACTTCCTTCCAAGTACTAGTTTGTGAGAAATACTTCTACCAGTGCTAACTTTCTTGCCTAACAGATTAGAACATTACAAATAATAATAATAATAAAAAAGGAACAATTATTCTGCAATTCTCTCCTTTTGGAAGAACGTAGAAAGTAGAACGTATAATAAAGGGACTGCATGCAAAACATCAACACTAACACTGGCAGCTAATATCTACCAGCACAAATACATGGGGTTTACAATCTAGTTTAATCAACATGGCATTCAATCCATGGCCAATTATGGAGGTAACTACAAAGTTTCCCTGTAATGAGGCGTCTATGCACATGCTCGTCTGTTTGACCCCCGGCTTCATTGACAAGGTATCCAAGCTGGTGCACCCGCTACCGATATTTAATAAACTAATGACCTCCCCAAAGGCAACTACAGCAGCCATGCCAGTAGGGCAATGGCTAAATGCCAGAACTGGCTCCAACTCCATACAAGAACAGGAGGATCCTGCCAGCTGGGGTGAATCACTTCAATTCTAAAGCCTGCAACATCACAGTTTTAAGGTTCTTTCAACCTGTTAAAAATCAATTGTAGAAAGGCGACTTTCTTGATGCTGAGGCGCCCCTTCACTTGATGTATATTTTTGCTCAGTAAATGAAGATATGTGGGAGGGAGTTTTTCGGAGATTATCTCATCTCTCCTTTGTCTTAAAAAAAAACTGCAACTTAAAACACCCATCAATTATTAAAGACACAGCTTTCAGTGAAAAATGTAGTCGCAGATCACACCTAACGTTCAAAACAACGTTATAAGACAAATTAGCCAGCAAGAATAAATCCTGGATGACGTACACAGATGGCACGGTTAAAACAATGCTGTTTTTATATTTTTATTTAGAAAAGTTTGTTGTAATATTTTACGAATTGCCTTATATTGACATATTAACCACAAAGCAGATCCGACTCTACACGAGTAATATCATGAACATGCATACAGTGCATGGATCTCCACATCTAAAGTGGGGAGGAGACCAAGTATGGATACATACTGTTTGGGCCACTTCCTTTCCACTGCAATGGATGCGTCAGTAACTCTGCAAAGAAAGCTCACCTCGTTATTTGGGTCCTGAATGACTTTATACAGAGCAGACACAAGGGTTTTCTTACGATGGAGAGTTGCAGCATAAGCAGGGAGTTGCGTTTCAGGTAACACCTGTGGAGACGATAGAAAACAAACACTAAAATTCAGAGGCCAGCCAGAACTTCCTAAAATAATGATTTAGTTACTGCACAAATAATGCAGCCAGGGTTAGTTGGACTGTAAAGTCACATAAGTCTTGGAGGAAAACCAGATCCTTTTGCATGCAGAAAGCTGGTACAAGCACTGGTGATATATTTTGAGATGCACATCTACATCTTGAGTGTTTCCAGAGTTAGAATTCAGAAATAAACAGAATCAATGACAGAAGTAAAAGGTTCGAAGTAGAAGAAAGCATGATGGTTAGGAGTGAAACAGTAAACAGAGGAGGACAGAAGGCAAGAAGTAACAATCATAAAATCATCATTGCGATATGAATAAAGTTCCAGTGTAAATTTGACAGAAACTGATAGCAGATAAGAAATACCTAGTCTGCCCAATTGCCTGTTGTGAAACCTCAGACTATTAGATCTTTGGCTTTGTTGCATATTTAGTATAGCCTGGTATCTATCGCAAGTTGAATTCCTTTACTGTATTAACATCCAGCACATCTGTTAGGAGGCTATTCGATAAATTTACCACCCTATTATTAATGAAGTTCTTCATCACATTTTCTATCAGCTTCCCGCCCTACAGCTTCAGAGCACGACATCTTGTTCTAGCACTCCTGTCTCCGAAACATGCCTCCCTCTTGCACCTGGCTGCAGCCACTGATGCATTGGAAAGTTTACATTAAAACCAGTAATTGATCTACCCTCTCACCTTGTATTGTGAGAGCCATTCTTCCACTACACCACGTTCCGATCCCAGCATCTTCTTACCACATCCACTGCTCTATTTTCGCTAAGGAAAGACAGATAATCTGGTTATTGTTTCGCTCATGGCTGGCCAAATCCAGTCCTCAAGGGCTACCAACAGGCCATGCATTAGGTATATCCCTGCTTCAGCACAGGTTTCTCAAACAGTGGCTTAGTCATTCACACCTGTACAGAAGCCGGGATACCCTTAAAAAACTTGACCTGTTGGTGGCCCTTGAGGTCTGGAGTTGGCCACACCTACTTTAATTGCACCTAAATTTCACAGCAAGAAGCAGCATAGCTGAATTGAACTGAAAGGTGTTGATCGCCACTGCGGCAGTAAAAGGTTTCATACAGTGCAGTGACGATGGATATAAAGAAGCCCAAAATACTTTTGTGGATACTAGTGTGAGTTCAATTCACGGTTCCATCACAATAAAGCAGTAAAACGGAGGATTGGGCTCTGCATGTGAACTCTTTATCATACTGAGAAGAGAACATCATAAATAGGGATTCCGGTTTTCAGTTTTTATTTTATTTGCAACATCGGCGTTTGTTTGGTTGAGCAAAAGAAGAATATCTCAGTGTGCTCATATATTATAAACATTTGAATGCTTCTGCGGCCAGGCAGAAACCCGTTACTGTGCACCTCTGCCATTACATCTGTACCCACAACAGAACCAGCTGGCCATGTAAGGGAAGAAACTCAGTATCACTCGACCTGTAAGGATTCATTCATAGAAGAATGTCAGCTTGCAGCAATGATATATCGTCTGCGAAGCAAGCCCACACAGAAAGCCGGGCAAAGCCAAGAGCCCGGGAAATAAAACTTTTCTATGCAGTAAATGCAGTGTGCACTCTCTAAATTATTTAAAGATGCTAATCGATCTCTCATTGTAGCCAGGTGCTTTGGGAGATCTGTTCTTCAATAAAATCAAAACCTGAGTGCTTAAGGCTAAATAAACAGCAGATTACAACACTGTGGCACCAAATACAAGATATAGCTGTCCTGAATTACAAGATGAAAGTGCGCGTCTGTGTGCGCGCACACCTGCAAATCAAGCAAAAAACTGCACGATTAATGAAAAATAATTATTCCAAATGTAAGCAATTGGATTTTTTTCCTTTGCTAAAGCTGATGCAATCATTTCAAACTAGTTTAGCGTCAGCTTTGCTGCTGCGGGACTTTAATAAGTAGACTGCTCAGTTTCTTATATATTAGGAGTTCCAATAAATTCCCGCTGATTAAAAGCCATGAAGATTTAGCAGGTGTACATGTCGCTCCAACCGAGGGTTCAGAGCTTCAACCAATGGGAGCAGGGGACAGAGACTATGGAACAGTGCTCTGAACATTGCACTCGCATGTCCACCTGAGGACTGCAAGCAAATCCAGAAACGGAGAGGAAAAACTCCCACTGCAAGGATAGAATACACACACACACACCACATCTCCAATTATGTAATTAATCTATAGGGCAGACTTTTAGCTGAGCTATTATCAGCTAATTAATGTCTCCACAGATAATATGAATCAGCTCACATATGTAGTGATGCACGAGAATCTGAACGCAGTTACTTGGTTTTAATTTAGTATAACTACTGACTGCTCTGTTTATGAACATTATCACTTATTTATAAAATGTGCCAAAGTATTCTGTATGGCTGGAAATCAGTTAAAGGAAACAAACGCTGTTTTATAATCCATAACTCAAAAGTACAGTTTCAGGATTTAGCAAATACATCATTAGACCCGTGGATGCTTCTCTAAACTGAAACATGCCCACAAATGGAGCAGAGCTGTGTGTGCCTGCTCTACAGCCCGCCTGTGCCACAGGTGCTTATCCAGTCACTGACAGATGGGCCAGCAACACATTGCTATATTTATCAGATTCAGGCCATTAGGCCGGTGGTATAAATCAGTTACAAAGTATTGTTCTTCAATGAAGAATGGTGATCTGAGAAAAAAATATATAAAAAATAAATATATTAAAAATAATATATACTTTGGTTTTAGATGTATATTTTTCAGGCCAACGTTCTTCATTGTATTGTAGAACTATAAAATATACACACTGTATATACATAGACACACGCAAGAAAACTTGATAACAGGCACTTCAATTCTGTATCCAGTCGCTACATGGCTAGTGCACTCGTCAAAAGATAGATAAATACTCCATTAAACTCTGATGAAATAGGCACTGCACTGTAAGGTTGAATATCAAAATGTGATCTTTATCATCCAAAGTACAGAAATCAACGCTTCAGTCCTCTCTGGGTCAATAACACGAGGAAGGTCCCAAATTATACATAATTTAAACCCAAATGCTGCAATATAAAAAAAACACACAATTTATTTCGTTTTAAACCCAAAATGCAGCAGTGATGAAAATCCCCTAAGGAATGCTACCAGGGGAAGCCTGCAGGAAAACTCCCATTAGTCACACGTATCACACTATAGAATAATCATTCAAACACGCTACGCAATTTATCATGGGCGACAGAAAATACTGTAAACCTCTTCGTGGTAGATGGTGTTGAAGAATCCCCACAGGTGTCTATTTATCAACATATAGCAGAGAAAAGGATCTCGTTCCTTACACGTTATTCTATAGAAACCAACAAATTGGGACATACACACCATGTAGGAAACAAAGTGTGGCGGTAGGGTTTTATCTCAGATAAAAAAAATGGAAGCAGCCGTTTCAGAACTGAAAAGCCATAGAACACCTGCAAAGACTGCTACAGTCTCAAGACCCTTCTCTCTATATATTTAGTGACAACGGCTCCAGCTATTTTTGGACTTGAAGCAATGCAAAACGGTCAGGGTTTCATGGAAACACAGATGAGCTATGTATGTGCACGACACTTGTGTGGTTAATGCTCTTTTTTTTCTGCCTTTGCAGAGCATTTATTTTTAAACTGACCACTGGCTCATTCATTGGACCTCGGTTCACTACCAAATAACTGGAAAGATAAACATTTATGGCAGCAGCATTCTAATCAGAAGTACACAAGCTTCCAGCGTGCTGATAAAGGGCCATATTTACTAAGCAGTCTTCTGCCGCAAGACACCTTCCCCTGCTAAAGCACGCCTTACAGCCCACTGAAATCACTGTGGGTATTCCAGGGTTGGAAGGTGTCCTGTGGCAGAAGACTGCTTAGTAAATATGGACCATAAAGCTCAATATTTATCATTAACCTGGTCACTGCTAAAGCAATCATTGCTGGCGCCTCTGGCCGCGAAGGGGTTACACAGCCCTCCAAGGGACCCGCTTGTTGCCTCTTAGGAAAAGAAAGATGCAGAAGGTTATTTTAAAATGCATAAAACAAAGCGAAAAACAGATCTTTCTGGATGAAAAACAAGATGAGAGGAAGATGAAACGGTTAACCTGTCTGGTACAAAATAAGAATATACACAACCGCAATAAAAATAAATAAAAAAGCAGCAGATCTGTGGAAAGCTAATGAAGCCTGCATGCCTGTGGATATGAATGCGATAATTTAATTTACGCTGGAACTGATCTTGTATTTTTATACACCACTGACAAAGCATACTGAGCTGTGCTTATACTTTTATAGGACTAATGTAATCCTTACCGCAGAGAACCTACAGTCTAGCTTTTGCTGTTGATGTAAAGTAACATACCCAAAGCCATCTCAGCATGGGTGCCAAAGCAGTGTTTCCCACTTCAAAGGCTCTCTCCACAAGGCAACAAGAATCTTTTAGTTAAAAAATATTCAACTTGCCCTTTGACATGCACTCACTGCTATTTATTTTCCAAATGCCTTATACCAGGGGTGGCCAACTCCCGTCCTCAGGGGACACCAACAGGCCAGGCTTTCAGGATATCCCTGCCTCAGCAAAAGTGGCTCAATCAGTGGCTCAGTCATTGACTGAGCCACCTGTGCTGTAGCAGGGACATCCTTAAAACCTGACCCGTTGGTGGCCCTTGAGAACTGAAGTTGGCCAAACCTGCCTTATACAGTACAGGAAATGGTTTTAGGACCCTTGTGCTGTCAAATCTTAGGCTACGCTTCTAGTGCCGGCGACGTCAGGCTGCGGTCGCTGGAAAAATCAAATTGATTTGACTTCCAGCGATTGCGACCAAGCCGTCGCGTCGCCTCTACTATAAGTGCACGCGACTGCGGCAATGCATTTGTTTTGCTGCGACGTCGCGTTGCCGGCATTATAACTGCGGCCTTACAGTCTCATAAGAGGAACACCATTAAAGTGGGCAGCAGCACACTCATTTTGTGCCAGGTTTAAAGCGAAATAATAACAACAGCAAGTCTACACAGCATATCATCAAATGCAACTACAATCAGAAGCCCTACAATGTCATTACGTGCCTTGCACACTGCTGCGTTTTGGTCCTGAAACCTGGCTTGAACCTGAATTTAATCTAATAAGAACCCAAATCCTTAGTCACATGTACTACAATATACAAACATGGTGAACACCACAAAATAGATTACGTTTTCAGAAGTTATTTACTAAAGACTCTAAGCTTCAAAACTAGGACAATACCAGTGCAAAAGAATGGATCAAAGAAAAAAACCCTGATTGCTTTTAATTGGATTACATTTCTTTGATAAATACAGTGCTGTTTTTTGCACAGAATTTGCCCCAGTTTTCCAGCTGGGAGACTCAGTTGAAGATTCACTATAAAACTCTAGATTGTAACATAATTCACAGGGGATCATCCACAGCGATGTCTTCCTTTAAATAGTGTAACCCAACATACTTTGACTACGCAATATTTGCATCATGTTAGACAGCGGTTCCCAAAATAACAGCTTTAAGGTGTTTTGTGACCTACTGTATACAAATCACTTACGCAATTTCTTTCAGACGCAAATATTCAACAACTACAAAGCTCAAACTGATCCCCTAATAGTTTTTAAAAAAAATTTAAAAAAATTAAAAAAAAAAAAAAAAAGGAAGGAAGAGTTGTAAACATTAAAAATCCCTGCCTTTGTAGTGGGTGAGCTGGGTTCTAAACCCGGTGACGGTTAGACTGAACTTGGGCAAGTCACCCTCCTGTGTCGCAATCATATGGTTACAAGCTGTATGGGGCAGGTGCTGTTATATAAAATCAGTCTAGTATGTTAGATTACAAAATATTATTACCTGGAGCTTGAAATGCATGCACGTTGCACAGGGTTCCTTACTGTAGAATTAGGAGTTCAGGTGCATGGTCACATAGGATTGTTAGAAACTTGTGCCCGGCACCGATGAAACATTCCACCCAATTCCTAAAGATTTACACAGCACATTCCTCAGACAGGGACTTTAATCTCCTGACTCTTGGCTGCCACAACTCATTAATCACATTATGACTGTTAGCTCATCACATATGTTTTCTCATTGGCTGCTGGCTTTCTGACAGTCACAGGAGCTCAAGTAGGAAAGAAGCAGTAGGGACCATTCCCTTTAACCCTTCCAGTAACAGAGCGAGTTGCCCTGGACACTGACGGGCCTAATTATCCTGTGTTCCTTGCTCGGAGGCACGGGGAGATAAAGTCACTTGCCCAGGGTCACAAGGCGTCAACACTGGGATGTAAACCAGGTTAACCTGCTTCGAAAGCAGTGACCGTACTAGTGTGCCACTCCCCCAGAGAAGCTGCTGCTTTAACTCTGATTGCCAGAGGGGCATGAAGCATACATCCCTTTACATGCTGGAAAATAATTTAGGGTCTCTAATAAAACAGAAGTGCTTAATTACCTTAAATATGCAAGCTGTTGATAACTGCTTGATTTGGGAATCTCCACTAGACCTTCAGTGTCTCACTGCTCGAATTATTTATTTATTTATTATTTATTTATTTATAAAATATTTTACCAGGAAGTAATACATTGAGAGTTACCTCTCGTTTTCAAGTATGTCCTGGGCACAGAGTAAAACAAATAATACATGGTTACAAATACAGTTACATAAATGAACAAGGTATACATTTATATACAAGACATTGCATGCACAGTTAAAGAAAATATATATTATGAGCGTATGAAACAGTTACAGACCAGATTAAAGTGTGAGACAGCCTTAGATTTGAAAGAACTTAAGCTGGTGGTGGATATGAGAGTCTCTGGTAGGTTGTTCCAGTTTTGGGGTGCACGGAAGGAGAAGGAGGAACGTCCGGATACTTTGTTGAGTCTTGGGACCATGAATAGTCTTTTGGAGTCTGATCTCAGGTGATAGGTGCTGCATGTGGTAGGGGTGAGGAGCTTGTTCAGGTAGCTGGGTAGCTTGCTCAGAAAGTATTTGAGGGTGAGACAGGAAAGGTGAACTTTGCGCCTAGACTCTAGTGATGACCAATCTAGTTCTTTGAGCATTTCGCAGTGAATACCTTTACTAACAGAAGCAGTGGGATTTCCGCAGTGAGCTCACTCCTGTCTAACTGATATTACTGTCTGGCTGGCTCATCCTTCAGCTGCTTGCAGAAATTACTGCACCTGGATGAATTGATTTATTTGAAGACATTTATTGGAGACACTGAGGCAGACAGCACTTTCTGAAGCTTGTTCTTTGCTGGCTGGTAGAGGCCTTAAAAAAAGGCACAGTTTCATGTGGTCCAGAAAAACATTACTTATTAACAAGCTGCCTTTATTTTTGTTGCTATAACATGCTCGAGTGTTTGATAGAAATGCACCAGGAGGGGTTATTCTATGAGCTATCAAATGGAAAGTAAGGTACCAAGTCTCGTGCCACCTGAAATGTTGACATTGTAATGTACATGCCACCTTTAGCATCTAAGTCACAGGCAGAAGAATCCTTCACAACAGTTTGTGCATTAGGAAGAGGCATTGGGCTCTGATCAGCAGTTGTAATAATTACCCTGTAATATGTTAAATATTTGGTTTGAAAAACAGAGGCCACAGTTGTATGTGCATATACAAAGTGAATGAGATATTCTGACATATACGCAGTGGTTGTTTGTCCCTATACTACTCTCTGAGGAGGGACACATCCACATAAGGGAAATACTGCATTTGTTTACTATACATGGGAATGGGCCAGAAGAAAGGATCTTGTATCCTGAAATGTTTATGTTGCCCTCCCTTTCATTGACTGTTAACCTGACTTTTTGCCTGATGCTCAGTACCTGCTTGCGATTTTTTCGTGCCCCACTGATTGGCGTTATAGACTATATTTGTGGCAGACTGCTAATGGATTTTTCCTCCTCCTGGTACTTGGTTTTTTTCCCCTTTAATTTCTTTGTGTGGCCATTTGACTTACCTTGTGTTCCTGGAAGGAAATAATTTTTTTTTATTGATACTCGTTCTCTGTGGTCTTAATACTCTTTGTGCAGCTTAATCTTTGTGTATATTTTTTCTACCTTACAAGCAGTAAATTATCATTGGTTGGATTCGTCCTAGTGTCATTTACGCTTATGAGTGCGGGGGACATATGTTCAGTATATTATAGTTGTATGTGCAGTTCGTACTTGGTATAGCTTTACCTTGAGATCTGTTAGACTTCAAGCCTCAAACATGATCAACAAGTCTCATTTAAAAGGTAACATTTACACCAACCTGCTACGCTGCAAAAGGAAAATGGAGATTTACATATGTTCTGCCCCCTGTAAACAATCACTGAATATATTTAGATTCTAAATCCGTTTACAGAGAGATGCTCTTTACATTTGTCTCGGGTCTGCACGCCTTCATAATAAGAATTACCTGTATTGCGCGCTTTTAATTTACATACTATTCTAAAGAAAGACTTGGAGCCCAATTAGACTTGCATGCAAGCAGGGCTCAAAGTCAAACACTCTGCAATACTTAGCAAATGGTTAGGCTACAAGTAAGGTATTAACTTTCTTACAGAGGGATTTCAGCCTGTCTAGAACACACAATATGTTTTGGTTTCTGGCCAAGATCTTCGATACCTTCTGTCTGGTGTCTGCATATGGCGCGTTCACAAGCAAACTTGCAGAGTGCATTGTGCTGAAACTGAGGGATCAGAACTGCTAGTGCTCTTAAGATCTGAAGACTAAACCGCTTCATTACACGAGGTCACGCTCCAGCTTCCCAGTGACAGACGCAGCACCATACAAATGCAGCAGATCAAAAGATTTACAGGATTACACAGGTCCTTACAATGACTGTGCCTATCCTGGAAACTGGTGACAACACATGAACATCCAACCACTTCTTACAAACCCAGACATATTTTTCAAACCGGATCACATGTTATATTAATGTACGCAGATATGGACATACAATTGTTCAGTGCTTTGCAATCTAATTGCAGAAAAAGAAAACTTGCACGGCACAAGGAGCAGGCACATGTATTTAAAGGAATGATGTTAACACTGCCTATTTCCTTTCATTTTACCCTGTTCTATCCAAAGACTCCGACAGGCTCTTAAAGGGGTTAGATTAAAAAGACACAACTAAAATGCCACATATAGGAGTTGCACAGGTTTTTTTAATTTATGATGATTTCTAATGAATAACTAGGCAGACAAAAAAAAAAAAAGGACTGTTTTTACATATCTTTGCATATTCTGTGTTTTTCACCCAAATTCTTTTGGGATGTAAAAAGGGTGGTTAAGGCAAGTGCCTTGCAGTTTCTAATCATTTGAATTAGTTTATTCACTTGTGAAAATGCAGTTATGGGCAAATGTTATATGACCTCCATATTAAAGTTACGTGATTGCTCAAAGACAGAAGTCCTCTCTGTTCATATATCCAGCATGTATCGTGCGGGAGGTAAACAAGACAGTGATGAGAAAGTGTGTGCAGAGCAGAATTTGTCATCTTACCTGGATTACAAAGAAGTCAGTTCTCTATACACAGCAGAGGCAGGAGGTGGGGTTCATGTCTGGAATGCATTTGTCGATTTAAGGGAATCATCGGATCTCTAGATAGGAAAAAGGAGAGAAGTTATATACTTTCAAACATTTTAGCACAGATTAATATATCTAGCCTTTATTGCAACCCCATTTAAGTGAAGAAGTACTCAAACTTAAAGGTTCGGACTTAATGTCCTTGTTAGTTTTCCACCTTCTTCCTGAAAGCAGTAATCCTGCCATTTTAACCACCCCTGCCTTTGTTTATAGGATGGGAACCAGAGGCTCCCCACAGCTGAACCTCACTATTTTCAGCTCTGACGTTCCCCCGGTTCCCAATACCTACCGGTAAAGGTAGCGGCATTACTTCCTGCTTTCTCATAGGGCTTTAATTGGCCATCCAATAGGAAGCTGCAACACTGACTTTGTTGCAGACGGGACTCAAGATTAAAGGCACCATTTTGTTTGCCCTGGAGGGAACTGAAATTTGTATTTATTTATTTATAAACTGCTCAACATTAACAAGTCGGTATCTTTGGAACCGGGAGGAGCCCAAAGCTGAACATAGCATGGTTTTGGGTAAACAAAATGGAGGAGGGGGTGAATAAATAAATTAGCAGCAGGGCTTGATGTTTTAACTTGCAAGCTGTAACAGGATTAGCATTACCCTTTCACTCTGAATACTCCTACACACTTCACCCTTTTATTCTCTTTACTGTCTACAGCCATCCTGTAGGCATTTTAATAAATAATGTTAAAAAGAAACGTATAGAGACACACACACTGTGGGGGTTATTCATTGAAGAGCAATTGAAAGGCTGATCAGAGCAATATCACTGGGACTCTACAACTGAGGAAAATAGGAGCTTCCGTGCCCAGATCGGCACTATCAGTTTCATGAAAGTGCAATATGATCTTTCACGGGTAACCGTTTTGCCCTGCTCTATGGCCTGAACAATGTAGATTATCTAAAACCATGAGTTTACCAGCATGCACATTCACACACCACTAGAAGCCATAAAAATCAACCTGCAGCTAAAGCACAGCGTTCTCCATCTAGTCAAACTCTAATTTTGTTAAAATAAGAAAAAAAAAAAAGTGAAAATACCCATTGCATCCTGTTTCTTTGCAATCCTCCCACCCCCACCCTGCTGGGACTAATGGATGCATTTTGTAGACCCTCTATAAATTATATATACATGTACACATTGTCATACAATCACTGTCCCTGTATGGGCTGGAGTGCGGCAGATCATATGCTTTCCAGGCTACAGGGAGTTAATCTCCCCAAAGAAGCTACTTCAACTGCAGCTAATCAGGCTGGACTCCTGAGTGAACAGAAGTGTTTTAAAAGACAGAGAGCTGCCATTGAGAGAGACTGCTTTTCCTCAGAGAAGGGGGGAAAAGAGAAAGTTCTCCCCAGCTAAGAAAGCTAGCACAGTCCCCAAGACCCGCTGGACGGTGGTTGCGGAGTCTGCTGGGACTGCCTGGGTTTGAATCCCAGGAGGAAGAATGAAGGACGCGAGACCGCACTGAAGCAGGGGACGTCCAATCCATAACCTTGGAACTACAGAGGAGGGATTCTCTGAACTCTCGCAGGGTCCAGGAGGGAACTACCTGGAGCCCCAACAGAAACAGAGAAGAGAAACACTATATTGCTGTGTGCAGAGACTGTATGTTTAAATATAATCATACCTGTTTTGGGGTGGGAACCAGCTTAGCTGGACATCCAGTTAGTAAGGGCTAAACCTGCATGAATAGTTAGTTTTCCCTAAAGAGAATAGGTGTTATTTTTATGGTTTGTTTTGTTTTGACTTAAAGGGACGGTGTGACTGTTGGTGTATGATTTAACCCTGTAAATAAACCCCCTGTAGAGAAATACAATGTTTCCGGCCTTATTCTGGGACTAAAAGATGCTGCAACGTGGTGTGGGCATCAAACATGTACACATACAATTTTATGGGGGGAAAGCACACATAAAAATGAAAGTGCTTTTAAAAATATAATCATTATCGCCCATGGACTTCATTTAAAGGGGGTTCTGCGAATCCTAGGCTACGGATAAACGACACGATTAATCTCAGATTTGCAGAGAAAGACCACCCACAAGCATATTCACAGGTTACAGTAAAATAGGCTCAGAATCAAATAGGGATCCCCTTTCGCTAAAGTAAACACAGATTCCCTCTTGTAAACATATCTGTGAATATACAAAGATTATAACAGTACATTACTTACTGTATTGAGAAGTGTGAAGAATTGTTTACCCCCTCCTAATTTTGGTTTTCTGTACTCCCCCCCCCCCCACAAAACTCAATAAATATATATACATACATAAATATATACATACATACCAGTTTCAGCATTGTATTTTCTCTATTTTTATTTTCTGATTTTAAAAAAGGAGTTAGAAAAAAAAAAAAAAAAGTATTTGAGAAAAACAAAGGAATGCAAAGCACCATTGCCAGCGTTCATAGCTCATACGTTTCTGTATTGAATAAATGCTCTTTATAGTCCTATGTAGTAACACACAATAATAAGGAAACAAACTAATTTCCCCATCTCTCATCATCCAAACCAGCAAACAAAAGCAGTGCTACTCCATGGGACACCTTCCATGCTGGAAGACACCATAAAGGGCCAGATTTACTAAGCGGAGCTACTCTATTGTAGCAAAAACTTCTGTGCTGGAAGACACCTTACGGTCACATTCAAGTGGGCTATATTTATTAAACAGTGTTACCCCAGGAGACACCCTGCAGTCCTGCTATGCTGGATGGTCTAAAGTACGAGCACTGCTTAGTATTATATGGCCCTGAATCTCTAGAGGACTATAGCACACGAGAGAGCAAAGGATATATAGACAGCAGGATGCAAATCAATACACGTCATGTTCCAGGCCAGTCACCAGTAATGAAAAGGGTTACAAACTGCCCATCCCCCTGTAAACAGAGCCTCACATATTGCAAGTTCAAGCTCTACTTACTTGCCCGACTGTCCTTTTCAAGTAGTGATGTATGTTTGTCTCTTTCGGATTCCCTGCAGCCCTCCACTACACCTGCTCGCTCTGTCCTCACTACCTACGCTCTCCTCGCTTCCGTGAGCTGCTATTTTCTGCTCTGTTGACAAACAAGCAGGAGCACAGACGCACAAGATCTGATCCGAAGTGGATTAAGGGGATTTACAGAGGCAAATCCTATTACCTGCCCCCCCGAGTGCAGACAACGCTCCATTTGTTTCAATGCGCGCTGTTTCCTCAAGCCATGGCTTTCTTAGTCAAAATACCTTGCGACTTAAAATCAGCCATACTTTGATTAAATTCGCAGGAAAGACTTAACCCCTTTAGACTCAGAAGGGCCAGGCTTTGCAACGCATTGAAGGAGTTAATATAAGAACCAGGAAGAAAAGAATTAGAGAAGGGAAGAAATATACACTGCGAGAGCTTCCAATTTTCTGCTGCAATGGGAGGAATCTACTTTCCGTTAGTACAGCTATATTTAACACGGAGGGAAATGTTCCCTCGTTCCTGGGCAATGATAAAAGTACACAGCTTTATATAGTTTTTAAAAAAACAAAAACATTTCAGCTGCTCCCATGAGGGTAAGAATTCTACAGCTATTTCCTTTACCATTGTCCATTGTAAAGGTGTACTTCATGCTTTGGCGAATGAGAGAATTCTCCCGTTCTCCCCTTTGCAATGTTACCGGGGTTCTGCTCATCACTTCCACAAAACTCTCGTTCCTACCTAGGCTAAAAATAAAAAGATTGAAAAAAAGAGGGGGGAGAGGAATAGGATACAAACTTTAAATACATCAATTGTATTAAGACGTTGCAGGATGAAACCATCCATTCAAAGATGGGGATAGGGCTGGAACAAGATGTTATGATCTGAACAGAAAAAGAAGAATATATTTTCTTTATATAATCTTGAGCCCTTGTCAATCCACTGGTGGGTGAAGGCCTCCCCAATGATCTTCCAGTGCTGTTGTTACAAACCTCTCTTCTCCACGTTGCTCCGACACGTTCTCCGATTCCGTACTCCCATTTTCATACACATACAGATCTATACTGATTCAGAAAGTTAGTTTGTTTGTCCGGCTATACAAATCCAGACGCTTAATCCTAGAGCCACCAAACTTGGCATCTAATAGGATCAAAAGGAAGAGCTTAGGGGTTTTGGTACGTTTGGCCCATAGCTTTGTATAAATATAACGATCTATGGTATGTTCTCGTACATAGGTTCAGCTGTACAAGATGTCTGCAACTCATTATCATATCACAAGTATGATGTCACGTGACAGATAGTCTACCAGGTACAACACCCCATGGCTGATTTGCTTAGAGAAATTGTGGATGGTGGATAGGAGGTGGCGGAGGAGACAGGCGTTCCAAGACAGTGAGAAAGGAGATTGTTAGAGGGAGCGTGGGGAATGAGGCAAGCCTAGAGCCGGGTCCAGACAAGTTTGGGGGTCAAGGGTATGTAGGGGTCACACAGTTAGTGTTGCCAGAACTTCAAGAATTACCTTGAACTCTCTCTACTTTGGACAGATTTTGTCTCTCTTACCCTCTCCCCTTCCCCCCCCCCCCCCCCCCCCTCCCGAGCAAGGCCGGGTAATTCCACTAGTTTATATAAATTTTTATATAGCACTGCTATGCATGCGGTGCTATTCTAGTCTTTGTTGCAGGTATGAGTCCTTGCCCTGATGAGTGTACAATCTAATTTTGGGGGATGAAATGAGTTGCCCAAGAAGAGCTGATGTTGGCATTAAACCTAGGTTCACCCACTTTATAAAAGCAGTGACATTACCACTGAGCTACTCCTTCACCCCGAACGAAAAGAAGCTCAGGGAAAATATGAGGAAGTTATTCTTCGCTGGGAGGCTGTTCCATGGATCCATCACTCTTTCACTGAAGGTAATACACTTGAGGTTTCGAAGTAGATAGAATAGTAAGCAGCCTAAGGGGGACAACTTTTTTTTTTTCATTGGCTTTCAATTTCTTTGTTAAAAGGAGCAATCAAAGTAGGACGTTTAAAAAAAAAAAAACATCCAAAAAGGTGGTGCCGGTTTCTCAGCAAAATTTAAAGTTCCTGATTTGCGTTAGCCAATAGGAAGCGGCATCAGATTACACCCCGGCTTCTTATTGGCTGGCAGAACTCAAGAGCTTTGAAAATGCGCCATTACATGAACCCAGCTACTGAGTCGGAGCAGCTACCAGCACCCCCTACGGAGGAAAGTATCTCTAGTAGCAGGAGGTCCCGTAGCTGAAATTAATGGGGTTCAGCCCTGGGGAACCCCTGCTTCTATCCTATGTAAAAACGAACACAAAAACGGCTTCTTGGATTTCCGCTTTGAGACTTCAAGGTGACCTTGACATACAGACTTGCCAGTTCATAGCTGAAACCGTTTCGAACTCCAATAAATGTCTGGTGTTTTCAAGAGATCAATCCTTACAAAATGGAAAAGTCTAGTCATGTTCCTGTTTTACGTTGGAACAAGTTCACTCAACAAGGACACTCAACATGAATTGCTGCTTTAATTACACGTTTGCCATTTTGGAAACACAAACAGTGCGTATGCTGGAGAGCTGTTATATCCGGTTGTGATGTTTCGCTTCAGTAGCAGTTAATAGTTATCGCAGCATCTGTATTTGCAAATGTGTTTATTTTCACCGAGGCAAACATGCAATATAATGGCGTACAATGTTTTTAATGAAGGCACCTAATCAACGGGGGAGCTCATCTGCCTGCAGTAGAATGATGCCAAATTAATACAGAATGCTGGAAACAGGTTGTTTCTAGTTTCCCTTTGTTCCTCTGTAGCAAATTTCTTTTGGCAGTATAATATCTTTGCTTTAAAAAGGCCTGCAACGTCCAAAATACTTTTGTTACAAGGTACCCCAGTCGCTAAGGCACAAACAGAAATGTAAATACCGTTAGAACTGCACTGAACTTTCCTCCGCAAACGCTTCCATGGACTACGCTGCCGACAATGAACAATTCTTCCTACTGCAAAACCCTAGCACCCGGGATATCCAAACTCTGACCCTGTACACCCAGCTAAACCAGCAGAGCCTGTGCACTGACTGACTTGCATTGTTTTCACGCCAATCCATTTGGCAAAGCCACGTTGAACTGGACGTCATTGTGTGAGCCACTGCGTGGTCGTATGTGAAGGTTAAGAAAACAATTAGTCTAAACCAAGTATTTACCAACCAGTTGTAAACTATGGGAGTGCAGTATTATGAAAGCAGCAGTGCATGGATTGCTCCGTTTAATCTCCTACACGTGTTTTTTTTTAAATAAATCAGTTCTGTAGTATTAGACAATACTTCATTTTTTTTCATTAATCTCTTAATAAGAGATAATATAATGAGCATCCCTTGAGTTGTATAGCAGGCGTTAGCCCACTTCCCCAACAGTGCAAGATCTTTGCAACACTTTCCTGTTTGTGATCATTTGTTGCCAATATTCCCAGCAGTTTGAGCTGCAAAGTGTAATAATAGATAATGTTACCCTTAGTAATTTAAACATTGTAGCTGCTGAGTTACACTGACTGAAGGATTGATAGAAATGGAAATGCAGCTATTTTGTAAAGCAGGGTCTTTGCTGATCGATCACAGGAGAACGAATCGATCGGCACTTAGGTCATTCAAAGGCTGCATATATATATTTTTTAAAGTATATATTTTAAGTGCCGCTTGGATTACCTCTTGAAAACTTTATTTAGATCCAAATATAAATACACCATCAAAATGAAAAAGCTGTCATGATACATAAAATATGACTACCCAATCTCAGCACACCAACGTTCATCTCTCTAAAGTAGTGTTTTTCAACCAGAGTGCAGGGTAACCCTGATGTCCCCCGACTCTCCTATGGGAGCCGCCACCCCCTGGGGAAAAACTGAGCGGGCACCTCCCGTGCCGCTTGGAAGAGAGAGAGAAGACTTCATCTCCAGACAGCTCAGGGTGCGCCCGCTAAGCAGCTATGTTTGAGGTGTGTGGGAAAATGGTTAGAAAGAGGGAAAGAGGGCTGAGTGTGATGGCTGAGTTTCTGAGGGGTGGGTGTGTGATGGCTTTGTGCAGGGAATAGAGGGATGTTAGAGCTTTGGTGGTGGGGGGGGGGGTGAATGGTAATAAAGACAGAGTGTGCCGTGTGAGGAGGGGATAACTGTGAAGTACATGAAATAAAAGGCAGAGTATGGTGTGGGTGGGTGAATTTGGAGTGTGTAGAAAGGGTAGAGGTGTCGTGGGTGTAAGCGAGGACAGGCGATGAGTGAGGTCTGAAGAGCAGGGGTATCCCTTCTCAAAAAAGGGTCAATAACCACTGCTCTATATATACAAAAAACCAGAGCACTAAAACAAGATCCCTCCAGTACTGCAGCTGCCAATGACTAACTCCCTTTAATCAAATATAAAATATCCCTCCTATGGTCAACATGAGTTAGAAGGCAGCAGGGACAGGCAGAGCACAAACTAAACATTACAATGCACGCAGGACTCTGCGAAAAGAAAGGGATGCATGTTTTCTGGTTTGCTCTTTGTTTTAGGTGCAAGGGCGATTCTAACTTTTAAGACGAGCTGCTGACGAACACGCAGGCTTATTAAATAGGTTAACATTACTACGCAAGTATCAATGACATTAACACATTACACGGTTTGCCTACATTTACTTACCACTATATCTGAATCAGATACTACAAATATACTATTGTTTTTGCTGGTACCCACTTAACTATGCCAACCGAAGACATGGAGGCTGGTAGTTCTGCCATAAACCATTTTTTTGGTGGGGGGGGGGGGGGGGGGTGTAGTAACAATCTTGTAATGAACAGAGACGTTACACCTACAAAATTTCTCAACAATCTCTTTCCCAACAAGGGAGACTTCCAATAACAGGAAGGTGGCTGTGTCTTTCCCACAGAGATAAAGTGTACAATTAAACACAGACTGTTATAATTTAGAGGGGTACGTCTAATATTTTTATTTATAATTACAAGCTATTTGAGTAAATGCTAAACTACACTAAGGCCTGGGAGAGAGGAGCAAACAGCACTGAGCCGCGCTCCTGCTCTGCCTCGCCTGCTCCAAAATGGGGCTTTTCCCTGTCCTTGCAGGCGAGGCAGTGAGCGCGCTCTGGGGGTGGGGCTAGTCCCTCCGCTCCCGTGACCGCTCCTCCGCTTCCCGGAGCGGCAAATTTCAAAACTGCCTGTCTCGGGAAAGTTTCTCAGTCTCCGCACGCATCAGCGCGCATGCGGAGGGAGAAACTATAGCCGCGCTGATGACAGATTCAGGGGTTTTGTGCATCTGCTCAGCACAGCTCAGCCCGCCTCAGCGAGCTTAAAACCACTATGTCCCAGGCCTAACAGGAGGGTTTCCCTTTTGCCTACATAAAACTGCAACGTGGTTTAAACATAAGTTTCTGACCAAGTGTAGCTTCCCCCCCCCCCCTCCCCTTGCAGAAAATATTTTGTCATTACTGAAATATGCTTATTGGTACATCTCTGAAAGATGGAATAGCTGCAAATTCACGATGCTATGTGGTGCTACAGACTAGTTTCACATAAACACCGTCAAACTAAGGACCTTTGGGAGTAGCATTAAAAAAAATCAAATCTAATTTTAAGCCGTTTAAAACAGTTACTGTGAGAAACACAAGATGGAGTATCTTGTAATAAAGCCGAGACAGTTTCTCTCTCATTCTGCTTAAGAGAAAATAGAAAAGAGACACCAAGTATTCAAATTGCAAAAAGTGTTTAAATTACCCATAAATCACACGGTTACCCAACCTTAAGAGGAGGAGACAAACTTCGGGTAACCGTGTGTTTTATGAATAAATATCTGTTTTGCTCATTTTTTCCTGTTAGATTCCCCCCCTTTTTTTATCTAGCACGGACACCCTCTATAGGGCGCTCACCGCAGAGCGTGCAGCCATTTTCTAAATGAACACACACACACACACACACACACACACAGAGAGAGACATACATACACACGCACTCACTCACTCACTGTAATCTCAAGTAGATCTATAGCTACAGTATATAACACAAGTGATCACTGACTGTGTATGCAGCGCTGTACATAGATTTTTGTAGGCACAATGAGTTTACAGTCTAGGTTGCAGTGCCTAAGGCCTTGCCCCCGCTGCATGCTGCAGCGTCCGCTGTGGCGGACGCTGCGCTCACCAGAGCCCTCCCCGCAACGGCGCCGGGCCCGCTGCGAGGGGGGGCCGCAGCGCTCGCGCGAGAGCTACTCCTGCTCTCAATAGAATTGAGAGCAGGAACTCGCGTCGAGCGGCTAGGCACGCCCCCCGGCGGTTCAGCCAATGAGGGCGAACCTGCCGGGTGACGTCATGGCCGCGCCCCGTCACTCCTCCGGCACGCCCCCCCCGGTCTCTGCTCCTGCAGTGAGCTGCAGACCGGGGAATCGCCGGAACGCGCAGCCGAAAGCGCGGGCGCGCATTAGAGCGTTGTGACCGGGGCCTTAGCCTAAGACACAGAGAAATTAAGTGACTTGCCCATATTCACAAGGAGAGCTTGCAGTGGCATTTGCATTGAGTGACCCAGCCAAAAAAGCGGTGACTTTTCCACTAACTTCCTCCTTCGGCTTTAATAAAACTGGGCTCTTTACTACCACAAAGCTGTAATTTATCATGCAGATGAAAGACAATTTCTGGATTAAGAGGAACCTCCTGATAAGTGAGACAGGTAGGACGGGCTTGTAGCATATCTGCAAAGCTGTCACTGTCACATTCTTTGCCATGCTGCCAATATACTTAGTTTGTGATTAGGAGGTTATTATCTCTTTGTTAATGTTTGAGGAATTAACAGGACATAACCAAGATGGGCCGGCTGCATTGTCAGCGTACTTTATATCGAAAGCAGAGGCTGATACAAAGAAACAGGATGTGTTAACCCTGTTCTGCTTTGAAGAATTATGTGGCCAGCGCAAGAGCGAGGCTGCATCACATACCGCTTTGCAGCGATTCATTATCAAGGCTTTTGTGTTGGAAATCTTAAGGAATTGTGCACATTTGTGCTTCTTCACAGCAAATAAAAATACCAATTGTGGTGCATTTTTGCATGTCTCGGACAGGTCTGCAACCCTGTCTTTCCCCATTATCGCTTAGCAAACAGTGCTTCCACTGCAGCCAGGGATTCTGGGTAATCACGTGCAAATGAGCACAGAGAGTCACTCTTTACTTCATCCATTTTAACATGGAACCTTATAAGTTTATGCCTGCTTCCTCACAGAACTGTTTCATAACAATTTCAGCAAAGACGTGTCTGCAGCAATCTTGCTGATCAGAGCCTAAAAGCACATACTAACCCCACACAAACTTTTAAGCCCTATTTGAATCTTTTCACTGCCAGAGGGAGACTTTGCTGATCCCTCTGACAGCAAAAAGGTTAAGAAAAAGTGCAACCCCGCGCCCGCAATTCTCGATTATGGACACCAGCTATGGCTAAAGAAATCTTGTTGCTCGACAGACCTATTAACCCTCTGAGCGGCCCAGGACATAGCTACATCCGCATGGGGTCTGGCACCTTGGGTGCCCTATGATGCAGTAGCCATGTCCAAAAATCCTGCTCATTTTGCTAAAGCAGATCGAGTCCTGCACTCGACGCGAAGTGAACTGATGACTCCTCCCCTTCCATCATCAGTGACGGCAGTCACATGGCCTTCTTGACCCCATGGCACTCAAACGGTTAATGCAAAAAAAAATGTATGCAATACAAATGAGGAAATTAATGCATGATGTGGATAAACTACAAAAACTATCACCTGGTGGTTCCCAATCTATGGTAATTATTTAACGAAGTGTGTTAACCTTCAGAAAGCCTTTCAATTCAAACCATTTTAAAACATCAATACCCATTTGACTGTGAAGTCTTTTACTAGCTGCAAGCCACATTGTAAAGGGTGAAAAATGCTATTTATTGCAGGGCTCTTCAACTGGCGCCCGTGAAGGGTCTTGATGTGGGTCTTAGACTCTCTGCTTATCTCATACTAGTTGCTTAGGCAGCCAAGTGCAGTTTTTCACGCTGAAACTCGCTTGTAAGTTAAGGTAAAGGTAAATATATATGGTACAAATGTTATATATGCATGCAAAATGTTGAAATACAGTGATTTCCAAGTCTTTAAAATGGACCTAAAACAACATTGCAACAAGCTTGTGCCTCTTATCCTTAATGTTTCCTAATCTGGCCCCTTTGGTGAACTAGTTAAAGAGCCCTGATATACTATAAATCCAAAAGTAGAAGCACCAAGACATGCAACATCCCGGCTACAATTTTCTCTCGTTCCAGATACGTCTGGAAATCTCTCTGAAAAAAGCAATAGCAAATATCATGCAAAGTACAATGTATACTATTGTTCTTATGGTTAGATGGGGACTTCTACAAAAGCAGTTTTTGGGAAAACATTACTGTGGCCTTTTGTAACCCCATCGCTCACACAGGGGCCTGCAAAATTTCTGTTACATTTCAAAATTGCAAAGGAATTAAAAATCCAAGCAAATTTTTTTTTATAGCAACAAGATACACCAAGCTCTCTTTAGTATAGTGAGATATGCATAGTTAATGAAGCATCAGATACAATTCAAGAGCTGTAACCATTACCAGCTTCACATTGCAGAGCCAGTAACCACCCTCACTCACACTGATGAAACCCAAGTTGGAAATAGCGGTCTGTGAGTAGGTTTACTGGCTATGCACTTCTGTAACCCAGGCTCTGCTGAAAAGCTGTGCATTATAGCAGGCATACGCTTATAGGGTCCCGTGTTAAAACAGACTAGAAGCAAAAGGTGACACTGTGTGCTCATTTGCATGCCATTACCGAGAACCCCTAGCTGCAGTGGAAGCACTGTATGCGAAGAGATGATGGCGAAAGACAGATTTCCAGACCTGTCTGAGATATCTTCTATTCCCTTGAATAGGAAATAACAGTGCATTGCCCAACTTCCTGCCATATTGACTTGGGGAGAAAGGCGTCGGCGCCTAAAAATATTTCACCGAGTTTCTTTACCTCCTATTCAGGAGAAGTCCGAAACGCCCTGCAAACCAAACTGCTGCAAGTTATCAGAAAGCGGATTTAAAAAATAATAATGCCAAGATGAAAATAATGCTAAATATGGCCCTTTATTCCTGTATCTTTTGTATTCTAACAATCTTATTTGATTAAACCCTTCCTGACCTCGGCATACAATGCGCTTCATCTCCTTCCTGAAAAGACATCTGTCAGCCCAAGATGGAAAAGGGGGAGAGAAATAACCCAACTGCTGAGTTCACTAGGTCATTCTTTAATCTTAGACACATACCTACAGCCACCCACCATCCATCCCCACGTATTAGACTGTAAGCTCTTGCACCTTTGTCACCGATTGGTGTGGTGAAACATTCCAACTAGTGGTTTCTTGAACTAATAAAAATGTATGTCACTTCTAAAATGGGAATTTTAAAAATGAACACAGTATAAATGTCATTTGTATATATGCCCACATTTGCCGCTATATAAACTCATGTTATTGTTCATGTTTAAATATACATATACACACACACACACTTAATTAGATGAACTAGTTGAAGGTATCTTTGTTAGCATGTCAGACGTTAAAAGTGCAAAATAAAACTTCACTAACGCCACATTTAAAAGTAGTTACTCTCCTGTTACTGCTCTGTAGGGAACAAAATGAATACACAAGACATCATTGCTATCTGCGAAGAACAAAGAATGGAAGACAGATCTGGTTTCATGAAGTTACTTTGAAAGTCTTTGAGCTGTAATGAAATGATAAAGTAAAAGCAGAAATGGATATGTAGCGGGTCTTTTCTATGTTTAGATTGGCTGGAGTGCATATTATATAGCACTGCCATGGTACCAAAACTAAAGGAAACCTCCCCAACTGATGCTTTATTTATGGGGGCTGTGCTGCTCAAAGAGTTCTTTCACTTGTTCTGGTCACTTCATGTAAAGAGTAAACTGAGTGACATGGTTCAATGCCAAGAACAGCAAACTGGTCCATTGGTAGAAACAGACTTGCTCTTGTAGTGTAAGCAAAGGAATGGTGTTTTCATATGTACCTCTCGCCTCTACAAACATTAATGACGTGGCCAGGGTGTGACACTTCAGGAAGAGTATCACCCTCTCATCTGAGAATTTCTGAAGTAAAACTTCCCTCTAACACCTGAATTATTACTGTAAATCGGGTTGCCATCCAGTAATAAAACCCCAATTCATAACTCCCAGTTCAGATACCGTAATAGCAGAAAGATTATTTTCATATACTGTAGGAGAAGATTTAGAGGAAATGTAATAAAGCAATTCTGCATTTAAAAGCGTTGTGAATGCATAAACAGCCACCCAGACAAAAGGTGGCAGAAGAAACTATTAAGAGCCAAATTTACTAAACGTTGCTAAGTCGCAAAGCATCATACTGCCCATGCACAACATAGCACCGCTTTGCCCTAAATGACCAACAAAATTATCAGAAAGATGAATGGTATTAGGGAATTCAAATGGTTACTTAAGAGGAATATCTGGGTCAGAATTAAAAAATGGGAGAATACAATTTCAGACTAAATGGGCCAAGCGGTTCTAATCTTACCAAAAAGATAGCAATAGTGGTGAAATGCTAGATGCACTGTTCCTATTGAAGACAGCTGACCCCTCTGTATTCACTCAACAGATGGTGAGACACAACATGGCCATGCTGTTCCTTTCCAAATCTGGCATGTCGAGAGGCCTCGTATTTACAGCTGTCAACCATCCCAACTCCCAAAGCAAGTTACAGCTCTGTCTTGACAAGTGTACACCAATACATGCATGGGTGTAAAGCGTCAGAGTGCCGAAGGCAACATAAAGCTTCACAACTCAAAGCAGACCCCTGATGTGGCTGTTCTTAAATTAGGACTACACTCTACGTTCTAATACTAGTGTAACAATAACACACAGCCTGGAGAGGAATGGGCCGTCAAAAAGCCCATACGTACCAACATGAAACCAAATATTTTGTTTCACCCGTCATGCAGCGGAACAATCTACAGTCACCTTGGCAGACTGAGTCACCCCAGGATTCTTCTGTCCAAATGTCAGAAGATATAAATTGAGCATGGAAGCCTCATTGTTTCCCAATGGTTACACAAAAGAAGATCGTGCATGAAAAGGCATCTCATGCTACTCGCCATCCCTTTTTCATGTGTAAATCAAATAGCAGGAATTGTACTAAAAGTTGTTTTTTTTTTCCTACAGAGAAATGATGGTGTATGCAGTGTGTAAAATGCTTGGCGGCATCTGTAATATATGCAACTCTGAGCCCATGAACGTCACTGGGACCATGACTGGCATGTATGTATGCAATGCAGGAGATAAGACATGGGTTTAGCTTGCAGTAGACACAGTATGCGTAGTAAAGAAAACACTACAATGGAGACACTGGGATATGAAGCTGAATCGTTAACCCTTTAATGCCTTTCAGAACCCTTTGTCAGCAAAAAGGATTAAGGCTAAATAACAAATATGGAATAACATCAGCTAGACACAGATGGAGCAGCCTTTATCTCTGTCACAGAACAGAGAACACTAAAGACTCATGTACCCGCAGTAATAACCAACGGAAATTCACATGACAGACTGCACATGGGTCTCATTACATATATATATATATATATTAAAAAAAAAGATAAGTGTATATAAAGAGGATTGTGCTCACAGCAGCAGCAGCAAATAAATATATATAATTGAAGCAGGGGTTCTCCAGAGTTGAGCTGTGTTAATTTCAGCTCCAGGGAACCCCTGCTTCCCAAGATACTGATGGTAGCAGGTCTGGCTGGGCTGTATGGGGCTATCGAAATGGCATCTTAAATATCCCGCGGGCCAATAGGAAGCTGTGACGTCACCCCTTGTGGTTTCCTATTGGCCCACGTGACCAGGGCCTTTAAACCTGTGGAGCTGCTACCGACAATACCTATGGAAGTAAGTATATCAGAAAAGCAGGAGGTACCCGAAGCTGAAATTAACAGGGTTGCTCCTTTAACCAAACTAGAAGTGAATAGAACAGCCAGGTTCCACTGTACAGAACAGCAAACTCATTTTCAATAAGCAAGTGTATACATTTCCTCCACGCATAAACGTCGGCTTTAATATAAGTGCTCATTTTGTCTATAAAAAGGTAAAAGCCTGCTGGGGTTTAAGCCTGTGACCTTCATGTCACGGATACCTTACAACACAGGAGCACTGAAAAGCTGAAGCCACCTCAGCAACATGAATTAACCTGATATTTCCTGCAATAATTGTTGAACACATCGCCATAAAATAACAAATAAAAACAGATTTGTCGTAAAAAATATACAAGACGTTATTTTACGACGCACTAAAAAGAAATACAAGAAAATAGTGCATCATCTAAAACAAACCTCACCTATCCAGCCTAGGAATTCCTTCTGCCAGGTACCAGAAAGCCCTGGTTTGAAACACTGAATGATGACTTTGAAAATGATCTGGATCAATAGTGGTTTCAAGGCAGTGCTTGCAAACTGCAGAAATGTGGCTGGAATCCAGATAGCATCATGCTATTTTTTGTGACCTATTGGCTTCATTACACAACATGATTGTATTGCCACACTTCTCGGAGATATGTGCGTGTACCTTCCGCTCCTTCACTTAGAGCGAACGAAACTCGAAACTTCTTGACAAGATTGCAAGGTGGCGAGTGTGGATAAAATTGCAATGAGGCATTACAGAAGTCGATGTGGTTAGGAATACACAACAGTGTATATTAAGAATCGAGGAATTCAATCGGAAAAGCTAATAAAGAGTCTGCTGTTTTATTCCAATGAAAAAGGTGTCACTTGCATCTGCTGCTGATTTGCAATTTGTTATAAGGGACCATGTTTACAACAAAAGCTATATTAAAGGGTTATCATAGCTAGTAAAACAAAATACAGTAGCTAGTTTTTTTTTCCTACAATTTTTGTTTGAAGGCGAGAATAACCTTTGTAATTGTCCTTAGGGGCCATACAAGTACTACAGGCATTGTTTACACTGCAAGGGGAAAAGGGACATGTTTTTAGATCATCTAAAAACATATTCAGAATCATCTTCGGAAGGCTGGAAATGTACAGTCAGTCAGTATTCATGTATGTCCGGTAGGTACCCCAGACACAAACTACTGCCTTAAACAAATCGTTTTTGTTTAACTTTTCTAAGCTAAATACACTGTTCCATTTGTGGCTCACAAAAAAATATTTTGTGGGTACTGCCCAGCTGAAGTTGAGCGAGGGCAGCTAGGAAGCAGATTAGTTTGGCCCAGAAACAGCTCATTCATAAGTCACTTTAGACCGTAAAATATTCAAGAGCCTAAATGCCAAAATCTATCAGCATATAAATACCACAGCAACAACCCGGCTGCATCTAGTAACCAGAAACGGTCATAGGTCACAGATTCTGTTATCACCATGTTATTATGCTCTGCGTCACCGCTCATGGAAGTAACAGACAATTAGAAGGTTTCATGCAATTACATTTGAACTGTGCTATTATTGCATGCTTTGCTTTTGGGGAACTTGGTCAACAAAATCTGCTTGCCTTTTCATCCCTTTACAACTAACCTTATAAAGTTGTGCAACGAGACTCTGACAAAGTGATGCTACGTAATGTCGAAACACGTAAAGGAAGAGAACTCACAGACACAAAAACTTGTACATTTATGTACACTTACATCTTCTAATGTTTAAAAAACACTAACACGATTCAGCCTACTATACAAGAGAATACAGACAATGAATATCTTCCCCACAGAGCTTACAATCTAATTTGAGCAATCAAGGCACTGAAAATAAATGGAGCCGATAACTAATTGTCAAAATAATTGTCAATTTTAAGCCAAATTGCATTTTGGTCCAAATACCATACAGCATAAGCCCAATCAATAAATATCTACCATAAAACGGAAGTTAATGTTGTTATACAAATGCACACCAATATAAACATGCCAAGACAGGTGATTAACAGGAAAAGAATACTAGAAAAATGAAAAATAAGTATGTCAACAAATCTGTACGACAATTAGCCATCTAGGGGTCTGCACATGCACAAACATGGTGTTGTACGCAAAGTTACAGGTTAGACATGCAGCTTCATTATAATGTACAAAATGACAAATATTAAAGAGCTTCAACCTGACCATCAACATATAAAACAAATAATTTAAAGCAGGCAGAAAACAGCAACATTTTGCCCAATAGTACTCTTCCCAGAATAGCACTGGAGATTTGTTTAAAAATTAAAATGTAAAAGAACATATCTTTTACTGCTCACCAACATTTCTTTACCTCACGGAACAAGGACAATGAAGGACACAGCACGAAAGCAGCAGGGTTTTGTGAGATGCAACTAATCTGTGACACATCCCTCATTTGAGAGTCATGTAATTCATCACACAAATAGCATCTGTGTATTTTCTACCACAGGTTGGCAACTGCATTGAATAAGGCAGCAAGCACACCAGGTCTGAATTTAGAGGGCAACCCCACTGTTGGGTTCATGCACACTCACCTCTCAATGTGGCATCTTCAACATGAGCAAGCGTTTACAGCATCTGTTGAAAAAAAAATTCAGGGCTCTGCTGAAATTAACTGAAGTGGTTTTCTGAGCCTCTGCAGAGACAATGAGAATTTTAAATAAATAATCTCCTCCTGGCTCATTCAAAAAATAGAAGTTTATTATTACTTTGCCATCATCCCAGCACCACGCTGTAGCTGTAAACTGGCAGCCAGTGATCCCACATCAATCCATGTTAACTCCCTGTCTGTCATCTAAACTTTTCTTTGCAGTCAGTGATGTTTGGTGACTTTGCTGGGAAAGGCAGATTTATCTTTCACCATCCTCGGTGGAGTGGATAACACAGTACCTTCTCCATTGAAAAGGTAAATTAAGATTTGTATGTCTCTCAAACAACAACCTTCCTTCTACAGCCCAAGGGCATTCCTCCTCCTTCATGCACAGCTGCAGGCTGTATCTCAGTAAGTATCTTATTACCTACTGTAACTGAACATAATGAATATCACTGCCAAGGAGCTTGCAATTCATTAACCCTTTCACTGTCTGACTTTCCTGATATCACATTTTGCAGCAGAATAAAATAAAAAAATAAAGCATTAAATAAGTTAGACTGGCCACAGGCTCTATGTAGGTGTAAATTGATTACATGATTTAGATTAAAGGTGCCCATGGGCCCTTTAGAATTGCACTGCATGTAACTCTCACAATAAACATCTATATATAAATAATGAAATAAAAAGGGCCCCACCTAGATGTGTTACAGTGCTTATATATGTAAATGCGATTAAATGAAACCGAATTACACATGGATCCTATCTAGAAGTGGACTGCAGAAGTGATCTAGAGACTGGAATAAGTAAGAATATCCATGGGCAAGGGATGCCCTCGAGTACCTCTGTGAGGAAGTTAGATACATATTGACATCAGGAAATCGTCACTTACATGTGTGTTGCAGGAGGGTTATACTGGAGTTGGAATAAAGGAGATAGGAGTTTAGCAATGGGTCCTACCTGGCGGTGTATTACATTTACTGTAACTTTGGCAGGGGGGGCTACACAAAAAAATCGAAATAATTGCCCCTACCTAAATTTGTGCTGCAGGGCTATATGTCCCTACCTATCTGTGCCTTGCACAAAAAATATATATATATCTCAACCAGATGCGTGTTGCAGAGGTGTATGCATATAATGGAATAATGTGTCCTACAGTACCTACATGTCCTGCTGCAGAGTGGTACATGCACACGTATTATTTGGAACGAAATGCGTATATATCAATGAATAAGACCCCTCTTTCCTCTGTCAGGGCAGCCGATTCCCCGTGTGTGTCAGTCTGTACGTGGCGCTGTCTCTGGGTGGGGGTGAGAAGGGCTCCCTCATCCTCCTTCGTTACCTCACTCCGCCTCACGCACTGCTGCTGCCACCGCCGGGGAAGGCTCCGGGAGCCCCGGACATGTCCGCGCCGCTTCCCTGTCACCCTCACTCACACCAGCTCCTTCCTGACAACGAAGCCGCAGCGCACCAACAAGACCTGCCATAGGATGGCGCCGCTCAGCCAGCAAGCGCAGGTCTGATTGGTGGACTGGGTGACAGACGTCATAACGGAGGGGTGTTTGTGTTGCAGGCCTCGCTCTGGGTGTCCTCGGCGCTGATTGGATACATGCTGCGGTGATATACAAGCTCCTTGGGCACCGGCAAGGTTACCCCCTGTGTGATTTCGCACACGCTTTTTATAAACGTCATCAGAGAGGGCTGCACAGGTTTCCGCTTCCGGCCGGGTTGAGGTGCCCCACTGAAGGAGATCAGAGGGCTGCAGGTGAGAGCGGCCCTAACATATCACCTGGGAATATGGCAGCCCTCTAAGTGATGGGGGGTGCGGTGGCATGGATTCCCTTGTAATGAGCTCTCATTCATTGTACAGAAGGGTGATGTTATCTGCAGAGTAACAGCTGCTCGGCTTCTGATAGGGTGTGTGTGTGTGTGTGTGTGTGTGTGTGTGTGTGTGTGTGTGTGTGTGTGTGTGTGTGTGTGTGTGTGTGTGTGTGTGTGTGTGTGTGTGTGTGTGTGTGTGTGTGTGTGTGTGTGTGTGTGTGTGTGGCCTTTGTACCCCCATCCTAAGTGAGATTGGGGTGGGGGAGAGGTCTGCTTCTCTGGCTATTCCATTTAGGTGTAGTGCTGTACCTGTGTGGCAACAGGCGGGCTGAGGTACTCTGCGGTGTTGTGGGGAGAACAGGCAGGACAAGTTTTCAGGGTACCTTAGTTCTTTGGTGCAGCGCCTCCAGTCAGCATGGATCCTCTGGATAGCAGCAGAATGGCCCAGACTGACACCTTTTCTTTCAACAGCCAGACATTGTAACACACTTCTTATGGTTCAATGATATTTATTGCAGTTAGATCAGATGAAGAAAAAATGTGTATAACAAGAGGCGCCTGATGGTAGAAAAAGGATATATATCCAACCAGTTGGATAGCCAGGAATAGGCTCCAGACGTGGAGATGAGCTTAAAAACAGAAAAAGACACAATACATAGCGTGATACTGTATGACGTGTTTCTATGTAAGTTTTGTCCTTTTGTCATACAGTATCACGCTATGTATTGTGTCTTTTTCTGTTTTTAAGCTCATCTCCACGTCTGGAGCCTATTCCTGGCTATCCAACTGGTTGGATATATATCCTTTTTTACCATCAGGCGCCTCTTGTTATACACATTTTTTCTTTTTCTGTTACCATTCTGACCAGGGGGTCAGTATTTGTATTTCAGGCAGCCCCTTTTATGTGGAATATTATCCTCATTCAAGGTTTTACAATATATATTGTTCTAATTATCCAGTTAGCGCTACCCAATCTGTTTTTTAGTTAGATCAGATGCACAAAGCAGGTGCATTCTTCTCCTAGCTTCCCTTAATGAAGGTGCACTGATTAGGGCTTGGGGACCAGGCCTTCAGGACTCCTCCTCTGCCTCCTAGTGAGACAGAGGAGTAGCTGTATTCACTCTGCTGGGGGAGGAAAGAGAGACACACCCCCCTCCCCCACTTTAGGAAAGTGCCAGTATATATAGCCTTGAGTTTGTGTTTATAACCCGGCCCCGTAACAAAGCAGGTTGAATACTGATAGGTCATCATATCCTACATGTCACCCATATCCTACATGTCACCCAATCAGTTTCCTTCCCTCAGGCTGACACTTTCTGGCTGTTGCTAGGGCCCGCCCTTGGATATTTACAAATGTATCCAAGGCTGCAAAAAGCATACAGAGCCTTGGAGAAGGAATTATCCCATCCACTGCCTGCACCTAACAGGTCTTACACTGGTAGGGCCCAGGAAAAGGCATAGCGGCCGGGAGGCTATGCTACATTCTCCCCCTGGTGAAAAATTCCAACGGCCCTGCTTGGACTACAGTAGGCGTAACATCCAATACTGTACAACAACCGTTGAATTGACCTAAACACAAAATGCATTACCATCTGCATACATTAATACATTGCAATGTAACATTACAATACCATGGGTACACAGTAAATGGTATTGTCTTATACACACTCAGGTTCTATTACCCACCCACCTTTTTAATGGGGACAAAAACCTCAAGGATTACTCCCAACATGGAGAATCCCTTTTTAACTGTAATGCCTGGGGTCTTTCTTTCCAACCCCACCATCGGGGTCAGATAATTGAACAAAATATACCCTCTTAGGGCTTGCGCAAAGCATGATCCTCTGGAGCTAGAACGTGGCATAGTAATACTCCTGATGGCATACTGTGCACCCACACCCAGGTATGACGTGGTCACTAGTGTTGGAGAACTATATCCTGACGACTATTCTAGGATATCCCAGAGACAACCATTCTCTCCAATATTGACAGGGGGTATGGCCGAAGGTTTATCAATGTCAAGGATTGGGGCCTTGGAGCATCAATGTCCGGGACAACGTCCTGGAGCTTGGCTAGGCCACGTCCGGCCTTTTTTTGGACCAGGGTAGAGCCAGAGGTGGTAACCCGCTGCTTCCCCCGGTCTATAACCAGGCGGCAATACTCACCGGAGCGGTCGCAGCAGAGTCCTGGTCCACTCCGGCAGTCGCCTTGGAAGTGACGTTATCAGCTGGGGATGGCGCCGGAAGGTCATTGTGGTCCTCTGCACAGAAGCAGGCACCTGGCAAGGCCTCCTCGCTGGGTTCGGGGCTGGTGCCTCACCACTCCGCTGACTTGAGATGGGCGTCGGATTGACTGGAACCGCCATGGATGCTGTCTCTGCTTTGCAGGTAGGTGGCTCTTTGTCAACAGGATTGCTCAAGTGGTCCGCCGGTTGGCGCATCACCAAGGATCTGGAACGGTCGTCGGATGATGGTGGTCGGGGCACCTCGCACTCACGGGTGGCTATCGGCAGAAAGCGATCCTGCCTCTGCGCCACTAGTGGAAGTGCTCCCAACTCTCCCTGGGTAGTCACCTTACCCAGTGGTTCTGATATCTGGGGTTCCGGCTCTGGAACAGTCTGGAACCGGGGTGCACGAACCCCCTGGAACATATGTTATGGCGCATGGGACCTCCACATCGATAGCATTAACACGGCCCACTTCGCATGGCATAACCGCTGAGCCATCGCACTTTGCGCAAGGGTACTCTGGATATGTAACCCCTGCTACCTTCACTGCCAGTAGATTTCCTGACAGACTGTAATTGAGTCAGTGTGCCATCTCTGGCGTGGATAACGTACAGAGAGGGAACAGGACAGGTAAGATGAGTTCTCTCTCTTGGTTAGCCCCGAGGAACTGAGTGTGGCAGCTTGCATCCAGCTCCTCACTCAGTGTGGATAGGATTCGCTGATTTGAGGCTCACTGTACGCCTCCTGGTGAAGTTTAGAGGAGGGGCACACAGTAGCAAGGAGTGGTTCTGGCTCAGCGTTGAGCCACTCACATCGCAGGGCTCGGGTTTTCGCGCCATTCCCTGCACTGGTTTTGCAGATAACGGCATGCAACTTTCTGCAAACTGTCTGTGGTCTCTCAGGTTGGTGGGAACTGCCATTTTGGATCGAACTGCAGTCCACTCCCAGTACAGGTCTAACTTGGTTAGTTATCACAGGCTGGAGAGCAGGCACATCATCTGCAGCCCCACATATAATCGTAATGTCCTCACTGTTTGCTCCCCCTGGTGAAACCAGAAGTCCTATGCAGCACAGAAATGGCGCGGTTATGGATTTCACGCCATTCCATAGCAAACGTCAATTCTGCATTTGGCAAATCATCCACGTGGTTCACACTGTAATAGGCATTTTTCTCTAGGGAAGCTTCCCTTGGCAGGCAAAAGCACATTTCATTCTGACACAATACAGTTCTCTGTGGTATCTTGTGCTTGAAACTGCTACACTTACACCACCCTGCTTTGGCACGGACACTGCAGACCTTTTCAGAGGCCCTGATATGTTAACCAGGCCACCCCACCAGGCCACCCCACCAGGCATCCTACACCTATCAGTCCTCAGGGTGACTTAGAACGAGCATGTAGTTTCTTGTCCCAACCAAAATATCCGTTAGGGCAGTACAGGCTCCATCTTCTGGCAGATAAAAATCCCCTTCACACTACACCTGTCCCCCTCTCACACGTAAGAACTGGAATTGTAATTGCACGTATTTTCCTTTCTGGTTCTATCTGCTAGTAAACCTGTCCTGATGCCATCTCAGCAGCGCCTCCAAATGTGGCCTTTGTACCCCCACCCTAAGTGAGATTGGAGGGGTCTCCTTCTCTGGCTATTCCATTTAGGTGTAGTGCTGTACCTGTGTGGCAACAGGAGGGCTGAGTGCTCTGCGGTGTTGTGGGGAGAACAGGCAGGTCAGGTTTTCAGGGTACCTTAGTTCTTTGGTGCAGCGCCTCCAGTCAGCATGGATCCTCTGGATAGCAGCAGGATGGCCCAGACTGACACCTTTCTTTCAGCAGCTAGACATTGTAACACACTTCTTGTGGTTCAATGATATTTATTGCAGTTAGATCAGATGCACAAAGCGGGCATTCTTCTCCTAGCTTCCCTTGATGAAGGCACACTGATTAGGGCTTGAGGCCCAGACCAGGCCTTCAGAAATCCTTCTCTGCCTCCTAGTGAGACAGAGGAGAAGCTGTATTCACTCCGCAGGGGGTGGAAAGAGACCCCCATTTCAGGAAAGTGCCTGTATATATAGCCTTGAGTTTGTGTTAATTAATATCTACACTTTACAGGAGTCCTGATCGTGTGTGTGTGTGTGTGTGTGGCGGGCGCTGTTTTCCCCCACCCTATGGGAAATGTGTCGGCTACTGAGTGTGTGCGTGCTTTACCTGTGGCTCACAGGAGGCCTGAACCTCTGATGCTGGGAGCCTGGGGTATACCTGGATCATCTGACAGCGCCTCCACCTGTGAGGGATCCTGACAGCTCTGGATATCCCTTCACAGGACCCAATGCAATAAATACAGTGTGTATAATAACAAGTTTACTGAAATGCAATAATCAACACAATAACCATATAACGCGGCCTTACCCACACACCCTGCCCCGGTGTGTGTCCCCCAATGTACAGATGTGCCCTGGGCACCCACCCAATCCAGTGTCCACAGAAGACAACCCACCCGGAAGTGTGTGACAGCGCTGCCCAGAAGAAGTGTTACAGTTGGTGCACTTGTTGATGGAGCACTCGGAAGGTATCACATCCAACACCCAGTAGCGCCAACAGAAGGGTAACAAGGATCCGCTGATCCAGTGACTTTGTCCGCGATGGCGTCTGCCTCCACGTGGGGTGGTATTCAGCTGGAGGGTCCCACCTTAATAGTCTCTCTCTGTTGTAGTGGTCTGGTCCCAGACCACAGGCCGCATCTGCTGCGCGGCGTCCTCTGCTGTGTCCCTGACACTACTCAATACAGGAGCACGGTCCCTATCTAGAGGGGGAGTCCCTGTAGCATCCACAAGCTGTTGGTGAGTGGGGCTTATCCTGGACCTAAGGGGGTTAATCTGGGTGCAACCGAGACCCAGACCCTACCTTCCCCTTCTCTGTCCTGGTTCCAACTGCCAGCGCGCCAAAAGTATCTTTTCCTAGCTGCCGAGGTTGCTGCAGCCCTATTTGCTGATCTGCGGCATGTGGTCTCGGTGCCTTCTGGGGGTTGTAGTTCCCCTGCGGGGGCTTATCTCCTAATGGCCGCGACTTGCGCATGCGCGAGTAGTCCCAAGATGGCCGCTACAACTATTGGGCCATTGCGCATACGTGAAACGTACTGCGCATGCACAGGCATTCCAAGATGGCGGCCCCCGCTTGCCGGGTGCACCGCAGACCTCCGACGACCCGCTCGCCAGTGCAACCTCCCTGCTCCTATCAGTGGTTCCCCCGCTAAGTGGGGAACCAAGGGGGTGGGGGGGGGGGGGGGGCGAGGGAAGACCTGGATGGATTTATTTATATTTATTTTTTACAGGACACTCGCCAAATAATATAAAAAAGTATATGATGGTGCTAACCGTTCGTTCGGTTGATAGTATAGCGAATCGTAAAGATGGTCAGGTACTCCTCATTGCACAAAAGTTGGATTAATTAGCTCAATGTTTTGGCGTATACATGAGCCTTTCCTGATTTTTAGATACATACACTTACAAATACCCAGTGTGTTGCCTGAGAAGTGAGGATTCATTACAGGCTGTGATACCTTTTTTGGGCGCAACATCAGGATTCTCCATAAATGACATAAGTCAACAAAAGCTTTCCAAATCTCAAAGGTCTCTCCAAGTATGAGATTTGGAAAGCTTTGTGCTCTTGTAATTTCATGTATGGAGATTTCTGATGTTGCGTCTTAAGTTATCACAACCTGCAATGCATTTTGTGACAAATAATCACACACAACTTGTACCGGCATTGCAAAGTTTATATGTACTGTTTTAGCTATACTGATATACAAGCTACCGAGGCTTCCTGCTCAGGGGAGTATATACTGACACTAAATATGTAGGCATAAAGGAGCAGTGCCATACCATAAAAAAAAGTTTAGCCCCCATTTTACAGGATGGGAACTGGGGCCCCATCCCCTGGAGTCAAACACCGCTTTTTTCATCTCTGGAAACGCCCTGTTTCCAGAGATATTCAGTGACAAAGTTTAAACCTCCCTTAGGAGAAACGAAATGGCTGGTAAATCTCAGGCCAATAGGAAGCCACAACAGTTGCAGCTTCGTATTGGACAGCCATTTAAATACCCTTTAAAACCAGGACGTAATACCGATGGCTTCACTAGTAAGTATCTCGGGAACCTGAGGGTCCTTGGAGCTGAAAAAAGCGTGGGTCAGTTCATGAAACCCCTCTTGTTCCTATCCTGTAAAAAAAAATAGGAGGGGGCGGGGGGGGGGAGTAAGTTAGGGTGAATGGCTCCTTTAAATAATGTAGTGTTCCCCCACATATGCTAAATATCAGTTGTCTCCTTTCTAATGGTGCTCTGGCGATATGCCTAAAACAAGTGACAACTGGTATACAAGACTGAGAGGCTGCAACCTACCATGCCAAAATAATCACAGAGAATCCCTGATACTATACTTATCTGTTTTTGTCCCTGACTGGTCACACCTGTCTCCTGTTTATCAGATGGCAGTCCCTCATTTTTAGCACAGAGCTTAATGAAGTCTCACTGTTAGAGTCAATGTTTGTGCTTAAATGTAATCTGGGGTGGTGAACCCCCATAAAATATTTAATTTGAGGGTTTTAACCCTTGGCATCCATGATATATGGTATCATATAAAGAGGCAAACAGCCAGTTTCACTGTTGCTTTTAATAAAGAAGTCTCACTTGAGGAGGAGGGGGTCATCCAGAGTTGAACAATGCTTTTTTCAGCTCTGGCAACCCCACGGTTCCCAAGATACTTTGGTGGCCATTTTGATTTCCCCAATGACAGCTAAAATCCCAGCAATTAAAACTGCTAGTACATCGGCAACCGGGAGGTTCCTAGAGCTAAATAATGACCTCTGTTCAGCACTGAGGAACCTGCTGGTGAAATGTCTGCTTTGAGAAGAGGCCTAATCTTCTAAATGTAAATAGTTTGCATGGTTACTCACAACCATGCATACCATAACTGCAATAGGAGTGGTGAGGAAATTAATGAAAAGAAAAACATTCATAAGGTACAAGGGGGTTTCTCATTTGAGTGTAAATTTCAGACAGGCAAAAAGAAAAGTGTATTCCAGCATTGGTTATCATAGGAAGAATAACAGGACATTCAGACATTAATTTTTTTTTTTTTTATCATGTTGATGCTTTTATTGTTCTGTTGAAGACAATATCTTGGAGTAAGTCCTTCATCAGGAATTTGGGAGTGTTTCCATAATGTCCGTGACCTGTACTTATAGTGTCTCATTTTCTATATATAGTAGCTCATTAAAAGATATCACTTGCTACAGAGAATCTACCCTTCTGGAGTAATATGGTTTGAACTACATATAGTTGGCATCAGTGAGCATCTCTTCTTGCAATACAGATCTGTTGTATCTAATGTAAATCAATGCAATTTTCAGCTGTGAACACCTCAAATTGACAGGTTAATAGGATCACGACCCCCTGGCTTTAGTGCATAATTCATAATCTCACTCCCAGCCATCGTTTTTTCCCTGGCAAGTTCTTCCCTCCTGTGCTCTGTTGATTCCACTGTGTGACAGAAAGTTCTCATCTTTAATGTCTGCGCTGTATAACTGTTTCACAGGTATGGGCCACGGGCATGAGGATCACGGGCATGGCAAGATGGAACTGCCCGACTATAGGCAATGGAAAGTAGAGGGCACACCAATGGAGGTCGTACAGGAGAGGCTGGCAAAGAAAGGGCTGAGGGATCCGTGGGCAAGGTATGATCTTAATACCTCAAACCTTTATACACCCTCCCAAAAGCTTCTGGATTCTAACACCTTCACCACCAGAAGTGATGCTGAAAAAGTATGGAAGCGTGTTTATTTTAACACTAGCGAAGCATTTCTGTTGGAGAATGGTGTATATGATCTCATAAGCTTTAAAAACGTTCGCGGCAATGATTCTAATCTTCCATGACAAAAGCCTGCTTATCATTCACTATTCCTTCATTGTGTAATAGGAACGTATTGAGAATCAGCTGGTAATGTATTAGAATCGGGGGTGGAAATTGTCACCGGTGAGACCCGGTGCAAGTTTAAAAAATAAAGAAAAACTCCCCTGGGCCCTACCTGACAAGTGGGTCCTTACGTGGTGGCGACGGAGGTAGACCACCCACGTGGTGATTTCGGAATATGAGCCCAACTTCCATTCCGATGGGGCCTAACTTCTGGTTGGACCACCTGGGTAGTATTCCCTCCGCCGCCGAGTAAGGCCGCGCTACCACAGGTCGGGCCTGCAGAGCCGATGTGGTAGTTTCACCACTGATTAGAATCCAGCAGTGCAAAATGTCGGACCCCTCAAATTATGCGTAGAACTCTTTCCAATGATAGTGGCTCAAAACTAATGGATATTCTTTTACTTTTCTACAAAATTCTGTTTTTAAATCCTTGACCTAATATTTATTTATAAATTCATGAGCCATTTTTTTTGTTAAACATGTTATTGAATTTTCCAAAGCCAACCAATGTAAAACGTAAAATAACTGAACCTGCCAACTATTCAAAAATATACAAATTAAAATAACACTTGTATATTTTTATGGGGAAATGGGAACATTAGGAATAAGAGTTAAAAATACAATTTAGATTTCCAAGCCAGTTGCAAATACAGGTCCTGTAAGTGGATAGTTTGTATCATATAAAAATTGTATTATTTTCTGTGTGGCACAGCTGTCAATGTGCCTTGTGCTCCAGTGATAATATAATGTGGGTGAGACGCACATCTTCATGAAACAGTCATATTTTTACCAAACCCCAAAAGCTTGAAATACAAATGACATTTAAAAAAAATGGTCTGTGACTTATTTATTTTTATATTCAAGGTGGTCTGTTTTATTAAAACGTGCAAACACAAAATAATATAAATTGCACTTTTCAAGGGAATCGAAGGCCATTTTAAGTAGTTCTTCCCATTTGGGAGAAAAACCCAGGCCAATTTCATGGGAACCCCTGAATATATGAGCATTTTTAGAAGGGGAAAAAAGATAAGTATACGGAGCAATATCTAGTTTTCAAAGCAATATAACGACTTCTTTGAGTCTTTGTTTTGAAACAGTAGCTATGAAATTCCTTATTTTTAGTTCTTTAGTGTGGGGAAATGCTCTTTCCTATTGGTTAACCCCCCCCCCATCTGGCACTCAAGGGGTTAAATCCGTAGTACAACTACAACCAATAGCACGTTTACATGTTGCTGGATGAATCTTCTCGTCTTACCCATATTTTATTTATTTATGTTCTTTAGGAACGAGGCCTGGAGGTTCATGGGAGGCTTCGCTACCCCTGTTACTTTTAAGGACGTCCTGCTGCGAGGCGCTAAGTGGGGCTTTGCTGCCTTTGTGGTGGCGCTGGGGGTGGAATATGCGTTCTTTCCGCCAAAGAAAAACGGGGGGCATCATTGATGAAGAGAGAAAGCTAAACTTGGATTTATTTGCTGCTCCGAGAGTAGCACCCTTAAAAGAACTATTAAAATGTCACCATGTTGGAGTGTAAATCTGTTTTCGTTTCTTATTTTAGCAGCTGTCTGTGAGTAGGTTTACTGGCTGTGCTGAAAAGCTGTATAATACGACAGGCATACGCTTTATAGCATGTTTAAAATGGATGAGAAGTAGTGACACACTGCTCATTTGCATGTCATTACCCAGAATCCCTAGCTGCAGTGGAAGCATTGTATCCTAAGAGATCATGGGGACAGACATGGTTACAGACATGTCTGACACGTGCAAATACACCAGAAGTGTTTTTTGTCATTTTTTTTTTTAATGTCTGTTTATACCCACGTACCAGCCTCACACTGAGACCCAACTAGTCGAAACTGCTGTCTGTGAGTAGGTTTCCTGGCCATGCACTTCTTTAACAGAGGCTGTGCTCAAAAGCTGTGTAATACAGTAGGCATAAGCGTATATGGGTCCATGTTAAAATGGATGAGCAGCAAAGAGTGACACTGTGCTCATTTGCACGTCATTACCCAGAATCCCTTACTGCAGTGGAAGCCGTGTTTGCTAAATGATAATGGGGAAAGACAGAGTACATTAACATGTCTGACAAGTCTGTAACCCCAAGTGGTATTTTGTTATTTACTATACAACAGAAAACTAAGAACCTGTAGTCAGATTCAACAGTGTTACGCTGTCATCCAAGTTTGAAGGTACCAGTAAACTTTTTTTAATTGACAATTTGATTACTGCTGCTTTTTTATTTGCAGGAGGATTACTACTTTTTTGTTCATAGCCATGCAGCACTGTAACTTTTATTACTTTTTTATTTAAAGAGCAGGAGAACATTACATTTTTACCTACAGACCAACAGCGCCATAGCCTTTATTTTACCATTTGTAGGTACTACTACTTACATTTATTTACAAAAATAGTGTTGTTCCTTTTATCTTAATTACAAGCGTCCAGTTTCCTCTTAACAAAACCAAATTTATTTAAAAAAATATAATTATTTATTTTTCCCCTAAATATCTGAGTCTAAACTTTTCTAATGTATGGTCGAAAGTGTCGCCCCGTTGTTTTTAAGACGCACACATGACTTTGTACGTACAATATTTGGTTCCGTACCGTGACAGGACAATGCATTGTTCCAGCATACTTGTCTTGGGTCAGAGCAGAGGCACATTGATTGATTAGAAGTATCTAATTTTCGTATTCACTGTGGACGTTCGTGTGAGAATGGTGCCCAAAGCTGGAGGAAGCTGTTCACTGACCACGGAAGGAAGGAGGAGACTTGACCCAGTCATAACCCAACACGACAGCAGACATATCCTTTCTACCTGAAACACTAAAGATAAGCAGGGCTAATTTTGTGTGGAAACTGGGACAGACTTCTAGCACCATATTCTTTTACAGATCAACTAGTGCAGGGAAGGCCAACTCTAGTGCTCAAGGGCCACCAACAGGCCAGGCACTAAGGATATCCCTGCTTCAGCACAGGTGGCTGTCAAAATGACCACCACCTGTGCTGAAGCAGGGATATCCTTAATGCCTGGCCCGTTGGTGACTCTTCAGGAGTTGTCAAATGTGACAGTCCTCCTCAACTAGTGACTGATGATTATGAAATGTTGGAATAGTGACAGAGGGGGAGTTCTGTTTCTTTACCACATTTCATGATTTAAAGCTGCATTATTTATTGTACTTGGAAGTATAAATACATTTTTCTTTAGTTTTGGTTCTAGGACTTTTTTTTTCCACCCTCTACAAAAACTGGCCTGGTGGGGCAAAGGGACCCCTAACATATTCCCACCCCTCCACCTCCATGTCACTGAATGGCCTGGACAGTCTCTGCCACCCCTTTCCCAACACGCACCTAAACAATGGGGAAAATAGGGGTTGAGGCAGCTTGAATGATGGACAACCTCCTCACAAAAAGACATGGGATACATTTTGTAAAAACCCCAGCAAAGCTTTTGTTTACCATGGAAATGTTATTCCTGCTTGCAATATCCTAACTGATGTCAGCCGGTTTGGATGGGGAGAGCATTACCGGCAGCACTCTATTCAAGGGTTCTGGAAACTACAGGTGAGCAGACTGCCATCCAACCTAAGGTAAATCATCGCACTATGCTTGGCAATTGTCAATTTCCAGGGCCTAGTCAGCGGATCTCTGCTCAATATATTCAGACAATTCAACATCAGTTGCCTATGTCAACAGAAGGGGGCACAGGGAGCATTGGTATGACAAGTGAGCTGCGTCTTATATTGGGCAGAGGAGAAAGTGCCGCAAATATTAGTGATTCATATTAAAGGGTCAACCAATCTTAATATACAACAGTAAACAAAGAAGCCCCAAAAGTTCATGCAATATGACAACTTCCTACTAGCAAATCTATTACAAATAGAGTACACAAATTGTAATTTATTCACGGAATTGATACCAGTGTCCCCATTTATTTTAATTGCTACTAACCTGTTTTTATATTTTTTCACCTATTCACTACATATCCACAGGGAACAGTCGGGTGTCCAGCCCTAGGGCAACACAGTGCCAGATATAGCTTCATTCTAGTCTAACTCAGCCTATCTATCAACACACTTATTTGCTAAGTTTAGGGTAACTGAGTGCATGTAGTGTGGGGCCTCCTGCCTATCTCCCCACCATAGGAGACATCCTTTTGACAGAGCTTTTTCGCTCATACCTGTTCCCCCAGTTCATCGACCCTCATTTGTACTGACATTTCAAGGTCGAGTGGGTATCATGCCTTCATTCGGTTTGTCCAAAACATTTCAGGGCTACAACCATGTCAAGGTACGCCCCATCCGCAGGTACCTACACTACCAATTTGATCTGTTTTTGTATCTCCTCCATTGCATAGCGAAAACAGGAAACACAATAATGATAGTCAATAGCATTGGATTCTTGCCCTGTATGCAGTGCCTATGGGGTTACAATTTAGGAGCGCTGCGTGCAAGCTCCAGTGCAGTTAACTTCTGGTTAAAAAATATAGTGAAACAAATCTTTAAAAATGTAAGTGTAAGAAAAAAAAATATATATATATATACAGTGTTCGACAAACCTATACATTTGCTCGCCCCGGGCGAGTGGATTTAACCCCCGGGCGAGTAAATATTGGCCCAAGCAGCACACGTTTGGTACTAGGTGGCGAGTAGATTTTTTTGTGTGGCGAGTAGATTTTTTGGTGATTTGTCAACCACTGTATATATATATTTCCCATGTTTATTGCTGTAGTAAAGGTTATCAACACCTTTTTGTCACTGGGCTACTGCTTTCACTGACTGCTGCAGCCGCAGATTCCAGCCATGTGGAGGCGCTTCTCAGTCTCCGTGACTGGTCTCTGTTCTAGCCCCAAGTCAGTTTGTGTTTATGTACTATGTGTGTATAGTCCATGTATCCGATATATGTCTTGGGGTGCATATACAGTATATGACGTGTGCATGTTTATTGCATGTATATGTGTTGTGCGCGTATGGGCCATATCAGGTGTTGTGTTCACGTATTTGCTTGGTGCATGTAACTGGTGTGTATGATGCATATATCTGGTGTTTATGTTCTTTTGTATGTTGCAACTATCTGTTCGGTAGGGTGTGTGCTTGTGCCATGCTTGCCACCCAGCCAAGAATTTACCAGCCTAGTTAACAGCTGATATAGTTGGCGGGAAAAACCACTGGGAACTGCCGCTGAGTCACAAGCCGATATCAGGGCCCAATTTCAATTGACGTGCACCAGTACGGCCATACTGCGGACGACGGCGCAGCAGGATTTGGAGGATACCAATCCATTTGAACCAATGAGGGCAAACCTCAATTGTTCAGCCTGGTGACATCACGGCCAAGCCTCTCTGTCGCGCGTGTCAACAGAGGACACAAATCGCTCAGCGACAGCCACTCAAATCTATTTCTAGATGTCGCGCACACTGTGGTCGCAGCCTTAGAGGGACATCCGCAGCCCCAGTTCAATCAAGATGTCCACCATTACTATGTTCAGAGGGAAGCCCTTGGCAACCAATCAGTTGATAAAGAGATTTATAAAAACTATTCTGTAGATAAGACCTACCACCTGGAAAATATTCTTTGGGCTCTTACTCTGGTAATAACATTAGATCAGTGGTTAATGCTGAAACCCGTTTTTCTGGTAGGAATCAGATCTGCTAGAAGAGGCGCTGAAATATGAACCCAATCATACAAACAACCATATCTCGCATTCCATCAAGATTATGTCATTTTGGGAAAGGTTCACAAGTTCAGGTCGAAGATAACCTTGTATTTCAATCTCAATCAGGACATGGTGGTCCTGTCTTTCTGCCAAAATCCTGGCAGTAGTAAGGAGTAGAAATGGGCAAAACTTTCAAAATCCTTTTCCTGAAATTTCCCAAGCTTTGGATACGATCCGAATGGATTTTTAAGAATCCAATCCGCTGATTTTGCAATCTGTTGGCAGGTTGTTAAAAATCCGGGCACAGATTTTGAAATCCGCGGATTGGATTCTTAACAATCCGACCACGGATTGCAGAATCTGCCATGTGGATAAAAAAAAAAAAAAAGCCGTAAAAGACAAATTACCCCTTTTCAAACTGATTGGCATAAATCGTCAGACCAAAAGAACCAGCGGATCCAAATCCACAAAACAAAATTCTAGTAAGGAGGAAGAATTCCACTCTAAGGATTTATTACGTTGTCTTAAACAATACCTGAACAGAACAGCAGTATTGAGAAGATCTGATGTGGCTATGTGTCCTGTTTGCACAAACTTGCTGGGGCCAAGCAAGCAGCATCCAGAAATGTTATTGCAAGGTGGTTACAATCAACAATACTAGAAGCCTATAAGACAGCTGGAAAGCAAGCTCCTTTTCCCATTAGAGCTCACTCTAAGAGGGCAGTACCTAAGGCCAAATATCCACACTGTCTTCAAGCACTACTAACTGGATGCTTATTCTTCACCTGAGACAGCCTTTGGGAGGAATGTTGTAATTTAATCCCTCACATTTTTTGTTATTGCTATGGGTCATCCCACTCAGGTGTGTGCTGCCTGGGATGCAGAAGAAACTGCGAATTTTTCTTCCCGATATTCCCCTTCTGCTCCAATCACAGTAGCAAACACATTTTTCCCATCCATTGAGGGGGCACTTTTGGTCCTTCGGTCTTGTTTATTTTACTTGCTCAAAGCCACACTGACCAGGAGGGTAAGGTTCATTAGTTATCCAGAGCCCCAGAAATTGGCCTTCTCTTTTACCTTGAGGGAGGAGCAATACCCATAGATGTGTGCTGCCATCATTGGACTAGAAGAAAGATCTTATAAAGTTATATAAACTATACTTAACTTGTTAATCATGTTCGCCTTAATCCTAGGAGGGACGAACACTTAAATATCTGCTCCACACTATTTTAGGAAACCTACATACTCCTGTGACTACATTTATTTTTTTTACTGCAAAGGATTGTTCTGCAGCTCTAAAGAAATTGTATTAAATTACAACAAGTTAGCAAGAAACGTCCATTTTTTTTTTTTAATAAAGCTCGAGGGCATTCTTAAAATTGCAGCATTTGTTACATATTGTAGATTTTGGAAACTTTCAGTACTTGTAAAAGTTAAAGAGGTAATGAAATAATTACGGTATTACTCATGTCTGTGTTATCCAGTAAAGTGGAAGTGATACTGATCCGCTATCATGGGACATGATCAAATCTTTAACACTGGGGAAATTCTACTTACAATTTCTCTCGAATAAGACAAAAAAACAAACTAGAAACTCACATGATTATCGGATTTCACTTCTCTTTAGCTCATAATTCATTACTGCAGACCTTTTAAGTAATTGATAGATGACGTGCATAATTTAAATCACTCATTATCTTAAACTTTTTTTTACATACTTTATGAAGAGATCGAAGCCACTCATTTACATTAAGGTGACTAAATAAAGATCCTCATGTTTTGTGCGTTGCTTTAATCCTTAATGATTCATACCGCAAATACATTTCTATTTGCTCACTGGTCAACAGGAAATGAAAAAGTATTGGTACTGTAGCTGAATTTCAGTAAAGCACATTTATAAAGGGGTAGATATCTTGGGTTACAAAAAGGTTTAAAGTTCTATTTTATATGATCTTAAAGAGAGACCTTTTTTAAATTGAGATGTAAGCAAAAAATTATAAAACAGATCAAAGTAAATACAATAAAAATAAACATTCATATTTAAATTGAAAAAAGTGTGTGTGTGTGTGTGTGTATATATATATATATATATATATATATATATATATATATATAATCAAAAAATAAATAGATGATACCGTTCTGTGGCAAACTAAATGCTTTTATTTGTGCGAGCTTTCGAGATACACTGATCTCTTCTTCCGCCGATGTTACTGTGCTATATGTATGCACACACAGCTGTCTCTCACACATACTAATACTCCTTGTTTTTCCATCCCTACACCAATAGGGACCACATATTATCCACACACACTTTTAGTTGTGCTACAAACTCTCACATTTCCACACCCACCCACACCATTTATATCCACCCCCACTCCACACACACCTTTTGTAAAGCATTGTATATACTGTGGGCTCTCCATTCATTTTTATTCACACTGATACACATACACACTCTTTCATCACTTGCTTTCAGGAAGCTTTTGACACCTCTAGCCATAAAACACATCCACACCGGGGGAAGGACCAGCACAGATAACATTCCAATAGACACTGTTTATAGTATAGCTTTTGCTTGCTTCATTCATTGTAACATCGCCGGAAGAAGAGATCAGTGTATCTCGAAAGCTCGCACAAATAAAAGCATTTCGTTAGCCACAGAACGGTATCATCTATTTATTTTTTGATTATTGAAGCTCGGGTAACACGGTACTGATACCTCTATATGTATATGTATATGTATATATATATATATATATATATATATATATATATATATATATATACACACACACGTACAGTACATATACAGTGCTTGACAAATCACCCAAAAATCTACTCGCCCCCACGCCCCGCCCCACTTTTTAAAAAATGGAATAAATTCCTAATAAGAATTGTGTGTTTGAGTGTGACTAGTATGAGTGGGTGACTGGCTGGGTCGGTGGGTGACTGCCTGGATGAGTGACTGCAATACATTTTAAAAAGACCCCACTACATGTACAAAATACCCCCACCTCCCCATTACATGTACAAAATACCCCCACCTACCCATTACATGTACAAAATACCCCCACCACCCCAATACATATAAAATTCAAACTTACCTTGGGGATGGTGTCAAGAGGGGGGGCAGTGGATGCAGAGGGAGTGCAGTGGCACCCAGGCCATGGTACCACTGCACCCGCCTCCCCCAAACATCCAACCCTCCCCCCGCTCAAACAACCGCCAGCGGGCTGCAGCGGTAACCGGGGGGAGCGCTGGGAGAGAACCACACCTACCACATTGGATCCACCTCCCCGATCAAGGAGGGAAGCGCCCGAGGAGAGGGGGAAGCCCCGAGCTTGTCAACCACTGTCTCTCCACCCAGTCCAATCTCCAAACCCGTCAGGGCAATCAAGGGGAAACGGGCCGGAGTAGACGCGCTGGGTCCAGCACCCACCCGCCAACTTTGCCCCCCCGCGTGCCTATCTCCCGCCATGGGGACCGGGGGCAGGGGGGGGGAAGGGCCAACACGCTTGACCCAGACCATGCCAGCCGGCCCCTCTTCTCCGCTCCCATCTCCCTGCCTGTGCAGGCACCAAGGGAACATGGGAAGGAAGGGAAGCGCCTGGCGAGCCCGCACAAGCCCAACCTTGCTCCCCCGGCCTCGGGCAGCAGCCACAGGGTCCGGGGGAATCCAGTTTCACCCTGGGCAGCATTGCAGGGATTGGGGCAGGGGAAACGCCAACGCGCCTTACTCAGAGCTGCCATCCGGCCCTTCTTCCCCACTCCCATCTCCCTGCCCGCCGGGGGGAAGCGAAGCAATAAAATAAGGGAAGACTAACCTTCCTCTGAATCGGCTGGCTGGCTGTGCGAACCCCCCAAAAAGCCCTTGCAGCATGCCAACATGCGTCAGGCCTATCGGGTAGAGGGATTATTTATTTATTTTCATTTTTTCCCAGCGCGAGCAGGGAAATTAAGAGAACCACAGCACGGATCGCCAGCAGGCAAAATCGGGTCGCCCTTGACGACCGGATTTGTCGGGCACTGTGTGTGTGTGTGTATATATATATTCCTCCCCCCTATACACACACACACACACACACACACACTTCCTCCCCCTATATACATATGCAATTCCACCCCCCATACATGCAAACATTCTTCCCCCATTTTACACAAACACTCAATTCCTCACCCCCTACACATACAGACATACCTCCCCCCTGTATACATAGTGTACATATACACACAATTCCTCCCTCTTATACTGAGTGTGTATATAATATATATATACATATATATACATATATATATATATATATATATATATATATATAGAGAGAGAGAGAGAGAGAGAGAGAGAGAGAGAGAGAGAGAGAGGTATCAGTACCGTGTTAGCCGAGCTTCAATAATCAAAAAATAAATAGATGATACCGTTCTGTGGCTAACGAAATGCTTTTATTTGTGCGAGCTTTCGAGATACACTGATCTCTTCTTCCGGCGATGTTACAATGAATGAAGCAAAAGGTATACTTAAAAACAGTGTCTCTTGGAATGTTATCTGTGCTGTTCCTTCTACCGGTGTGGATGTGTTTTATGGCTAGAGGTGTCAAAAGGTTACTGAAAGCAAGTGAAGAAAGAGTGTGCATTTGTATCAGTGTGAATAAAAATGAATGGAGAGCCCACAGTATATACAGTGCTTTACACAAGGTGTGTGTGGAGTGGGAGTGGATATAAATGGTGTGGGTGGGTGTGGAAATGTGAGAGTTTGTAGCACAACTAAAAGTGTGTGTGGATACTTAGTGGTCCCTATTGGTGTATAGGGATGGAAAAACAAGGAGTATTAGTATGTGTGAGAGACAGCTGTGTGCATACATATAGCACAGTATGTACAGACATGGCCTTTAGCGCTCATGGGACGAGAGTTCACTAGTGTCAGTATTGACTCATAAAATTTCGATCTCTGTTTAGGCCACTGCTAAGTGTCCCGAACAGTTGCATAAATTTGTATTCATGCAACCGTCTCTCTTTCGGGGTTTTAAGATTACCTTTGAGTATGGCAACCCTCAGATCGTTCATTTTATGGCCAGAGTCAGAGAAATGTTCGCCAACAGGACTGTCTCTTGTACCGCGTGTGATGCTGTGGCGATGCAGGTTCATTCTCTTGTTTAGCCCCTGCCCTGTCTCACCTATGTAGTAGCAGCCCCCTGGGCATTTCATGCACATGATGAGGTACACGACATTGCTGGAAGAACAGGTGAACCTTCCTCTGATTTTGTATTCCCGATTCCTGTGTGGTATTTGTATTGTGTCCGCTGTGTAGAGCATTGCGCAGGTTTTGCATCTTGGGTCCTGGCATGGTTTTGTCCCGCATTCAGTTGTACTGCTGAATACTTTACTCCTCACCATAATATTCTTGAGATTATGGGGTTGTCTGTATGATAATAAGGGTGCTTCAGGGAAGACCTGTTGCAGTCTTGTATCTTCCTGGAGGATGGGTTGTAGTTTCCTGGCGATCTTGCGTAGGGCTCCTAGGTGTGGGTTATATGTGACCATCAAAGGTACCCTGTCGCTTGTCTCCTTCTGTTTGTATTCAAGGTAACCCACACCTAGGAGCCCTACGCAAGATCGCCAGGAAACTACAACCCATCCTCCAGGAAGATACAAGACTGCAACAGGTCTTCCCTGAAGCACCCTTATTATCATACAGACAACCCCATAATCTCAAGAATATTATGGTGAGGAGTAAAGTATTCAGCAGTACAACTGAATGCGGGACAAAACCATGCCAGGACCCAAGATGCAAAACCTGCGCAATGCTCTACACAGCGGACACAATACAAATACCACACAGGAATCGGGAATACAAAATCAGAGGAAGGTTCACCTGTTCTTCCAGCAATGTCGTGTACCTCATCATGTGCATGAAATGCCCAGGGGGCTGCTACTACATAGGTGAGACAGGGCAGGGGCTAAACAAGAGAATGAACCTGCATCGCCACAGCATCACACGCGGTACAAGAGACAGTCCTGTTGGCGAAAATTTCTCTGACTCTGGCCATAAGATGAACGATCTGAGGGTTGCCATACTCAAAGGTAATCTTAAAACCCCGAAAGAGAGACGGTTGCATGAATACAAATTTATGCAACTGTTCGGGACACTTAGCAGTGGCCTAAACAGAGATCGAAATTTTATGAGTCATTACTGACACTAGTGAACTCTCGTCCCATGAGCGCTAAAGGCCATGTCTGTACATACTGTGCTATATGTATGCACACACAGCTGTCTCTCACACATACTAATACTCCTTGTTTTATATATCCCTATACACCAATAGGGACCACTAAGTATCCACACACACTTTTAGTTGTGCTACAAAAACTCTCACATTTCCACACCCACCCACACCATTTATATCCACTCCCACTCCACACACACCTTGTGTAAACACTGTATATACTGTGGGCTCTCCATTCATTTTTATTCACACTGATACACATACACACTCTTTCTTCACTTGCTTTCAGTAACCTTTTGACACCTCTAGCCATAAAACACATCCACACGGGGGAAGGAACAGCACAGATAACATTCCAAGAGACACTGTTTTTAAGTATACCTTTTGCTTCATTCATTGTAACATCGCCGGAAGAAGAGATCAGTGTATCTCGAAAGCTCGCACAAATAAAAGCATTTCGTTAGCCACAGAACGGTATCATCTATTTATTTTTTGATTATTGAAGCTCGGCTAACACGGTACTGATACCTCTACATGTATGTATATATATATATATATATATATATATATATATATATATATATATATATATATATATATATATATATATATATATATATATACTGTATATATATATATATATTTTTTTAAAGAAAGGGGGGAAGGAGGGAAGGGAAAAACCTCGCATCTACTCATGCAATATTAAATGCCACCATAAGCCAATAAATAACAATACATGAGTAAGGATTGGCGGTGCTCACGGGTTGATAATAGTATGAAAGAAAAAATAAAAAAGTAACCCGTATGGGAGCACTCAGGTATGCAGAATAACAAATAGCTTTTTATTAATTGACACAGTGAAAAAAAGTTGATAAACAGTACAGGATTAAAAACACTTAATAAAGGCTAGGACCCCTGTCACGGGTACTACCCATGGAAACATTTGGGCAAGGCTAGGGAATGACTCAATAGTGTCAACCCTTAACATGAGAGTGGAAAGTGACTCAAAAGACACATTAATAAACCAAGTAAATCACAACAGGTTAATGGGTTCACAGGCACCTATACAATGCTGGAGATGATACGTTCTAAGCAACAATAAAGTGACAAGTCAGAATATGACTGACAATCTCAAACCATCATAAATCCGCTGCAATATTGCAAACATGTAAACCAATACCGACAGTACAAATAAATCACTGAGGGAAAAAGGTGACGTGATGAGAGAAAGTCACTAGATGTTTAGAACAGTGAAGTATGTAAATAGCATGTATGGAAAACAGCCTTAATGTAAACTCCTAATATGGTAAATGGTAAATGTGCCCTACAAGGAGCACTATATAGGGGCACTATAGCGGCAGGGGGAAGTGAGATTGAACTAGAGTTCAAATGATCCTAAGTTAAAGGATATTGACAGGATGGAGGTTATGCCTCTGAATAGATGACATGACTGTTAAGGTACTAGGCCAATACCATTCATATGGACCATTGAAAACATTCCATACTGTATTGTTACCGTGAGCTTGAAGCCCTAAGTCATAGAGCCACCAATAAATATGTAACCAAGTCAGAAATGTGTGAGAAAAATATATATCTCAAAAATCTTGTCACAGCCGGATTAAAGGAAGACAGAATCCAAAAGATAACAAATAAGTCCTTGAGAGTCCAAAGCTCATCCCATGAGTCCAGAAATGTATAAAAGGAAGTCCATCCAAAAGAGGCAAAGGTTGATGAGTCTTGGCATCCATGATGTGTTTCAGAGCAGAGAGGTTAATTCCTACTGACACGCGGAAGTGGCTTGCAGCCTGTAATCTAGTTAATCACTTGCAGCTGACGCCGCTGTTCTCCGTTTTGGCGCGAAATTTAAACCCATATAAACAGTTCTCTGCCCTAGCTCCCTCACCACTCCAAGTCTAAGTCTCTGGACGAAACGCGTCGGAGTGGGGGTGCTAGGCAGGACCCCTGACAGATGTTCACGTAACTATGCTACCCAACACTGGTGCAATTTATTTTTTGGACTGTGACACTCTATTTTTCATCTCAGACACTGACAACACACACAGGGTTATTTATTAGGAGTTTACATTAGGCTGTTTTCCATACATGCTATTTACATACTTCACTGTTCTAAACATCTAGTGACTTTCTCTCATCACGTCACCTTTTTCCCTCAGTGATTTATTTGTACTGTCGGTATTGGTTTACATGTTTGCATATTGCAGCGGATTTATGATGGTTTGAGATTGTCAGTCATATTCTGACTTGTCACTTTATTGTTGCTTAGAACGTATCATCTCCAGCATTGTATAGGTGCCTGTGAACCCATTAACCTGTTGTGATTTACTTGGTTTATTAATGTGTCTTTTGAGTCACTTTCCACTCTCATGTTAAGGGTTGACACTATTGAGTCATTCCCTAGCCTTGCCCAAATGTTTCCATGGGTAGTACCCGTGACAGGGGTCCTAGCCTTTATTAAGTGTTTTTAATCCTGTACTGTTTATCAACTTTTTTTCACTGTGTCAATTAATAAAAAGCTATTTGTTATTCTGCATACCTGAGTGCTCCCATACGGGTTACTTTTTTCTTTTTTCTTTCATATATATATCTATATAACACTTATAATATTCTATATATGTATTCTTCATCAAAATACATTATGTATTATCTGTGGTGAACGCTTCTAACACACACACACACACACACACACACACACACACACACACACACACACACACACACACACACACACACACACACACACACACACACACACACACACACACACACACACACACACACACACACACACACACACACACACACACACACACACACACACACACACACACACACACTACAGCTCCCTCCCCATACTCACATACACACACATTCACTGCAGCTCTCCATTTACTCACACTATCTGCAGATCTCAATCTACTCACACTCACTGCAGCTCTCCTCACACACTCACTGCAGCTCTCCATCTACTCACACTCACTGCAGATCTCAGTCTACTCACTCACATTCACTGTAGCTCTCAATCTACTCACTCACTGCAGCTCGACATCTACATACACTGCAGCTCTCATCTACTCACACTCACACTCACTGCAGATCTCCATCTACTCACACTCACTGCAGCTCTCCATCTACTCACACTATCAGATCTCCATCTACTCACACTCACAGGCAGTAACTCTCCTTTCTACTTGGTCTCTCCTGTGAGCTCTCTGCAGACAGGGAGGGGGAGGAGTCCTTTCCTGACCGGTGTCTCTTATCACCTTCCTTGTGTGAGAGGTGTTCTCACTCACTATGACAGAAGATGATTGACTTGAAAAGAAAACTTGGCAAGGCACCAAAAATTCCGGCATTACTGAATTAATGCAGAGAATTCTGACCAATCAGAGAGCAGGGATTTCAATAATGCCCGGAATTTAAACAGTTTAGCCTATCATTAAGTAATAATGCCCAAAGAATAGGCCATTACTGGCCAATAATGCCCTGGCTTGAAGGCCAGAGGAAAAGCCGAGGGACTTTAACTCACTCAGGGCATTATTGGCCAGTTCTTCTGGGTTTATTACTTAAACAATGCAGCAAATCCTGATTTACAGCTTTTAATTACACAATTATACCACTGACATTTCTGGAAACACTTGTCAGAACGCCCATTAACTTCCCCGATGCCTCCACGTCATTGCTTCTCTGCCTTTGCTGCGTCTGATAACCCAACACCTGTGTGGCTTTTTGTACAACAAAAAAAGGGGGGAAAGCAAAGCCTTTCCAGGAGGTACGTTATGAAGTGCGCACGTTCAGGGTGCCCCTGTAGGAGATGTGGAGTTGTTCTGTGATTTGTTTAAGCTGCTGAATGTTACGTGCTCAGGAGTCAGTATTGGGCAACTTTTAACTCAGCCCCAAGGTGGCCAACATATACCCCCTGTGGCCAATTATTAGTCACAAGCTATTTTATTGTTATCTTCTTTTTATATGGTACCAACATATTCCACAGCACGGTAACACTGGGGTAAGATAACACACACAATATTAACATATTTCCATGTAATTATACCATGGATAAGAAAGGTAAACAAAGCTATATTTACATTTCAAAAAGTGCACACAAAAAACCCCAGTTAACAATTCATTATACATTAACAATATTAAAAGCTTCTAGGGTATGTAACTGTTTACACAGGCTGAAGGGCTCAATGTTCAACCTCATCAGGTTAATATTCAGCCCTTGGTTCTTGTTTTCAAGTTATACTACATAAGTGCCTTATATATCACATATGTATATAAAGTACAGATTATAGGTATGATTGTTATACATGTGTATACAAATACAGATTATGTATACTTGTCCAGAATAATATCACTCTCTCTCTCTGGCATTTATATCCCTTCTGATATTAGTTTTCCCATTAGGATTACCAGGTGGCTTGTCCAAAAATACTGGACATAATGGTGAAAGGTGCGACGCGCGCGAGAATCAGGGGGGGGAGGGGGTGAGAATGTTCCTCTCTTCATCCCTCCCCCTCCCTTCATCCTCTCACCCCTCCCTTCATCCTCTCTCACCCCCTCCCTTCATCCTCTCTCACCCCCCCTCCCTTCTTCCTCTCTCATCCCCCCTCCCTGTCATTATCACCCCCCACAGGACAGCCAGAGAAACCACACACACAAACATGACACAGAGGATTTAGCTCCCCATCCAACTAACCATAAGTGATCCAGTAATTAGACATAAGTGTTTTAAAACAGTACTTTCCATAGATATGAAAGACAGAAAAAGAGAAACCTAGAAAGTATATTTTGTGTAAACAGGTCTTGCAGGGTTTCGGGGAATTTGTGAGGTCCCCTGACAGAGCACAGTTTGGAATAAAGAACTCCATCTTCAATAATCTGGTTGAGAAACCTTAACTTCTTCATGGCTGTGACAGGGGGTTCAGCAGAGACACTACCAATCCATTGCTGGGATTGCACACGGGGGGGGGGGGTTATTTATCTTCCAAATAGGTTTCTTAAAATCAGCAGTTCCATAAACAAAAGTAGAAAGGAAATATATTGGACTCCTCAGCGGGGCTGGGCTGCACATTGCTCTTTCACTCACAAAATGAATACAATGCAAATTATTCTGAACTATCAAACCCCCAAATTAAATGGCCTGTTGTATTTACGGGGGAAGTCAGGGAGTGCAATTCACCAATGGAAGCAAGAAAGCCCTATAATAGGGCATATGGCAGACAGGCAGCGTTCTGGCAGAGGGTGTGGAACCAAACGTGACTTCACAGGACCGCAGGGTACCCTGCCTGTCTGCCATATGCCCTATTATAGGGCTTTCTTGCTTCCATTGGTGAATTGCACTCCCTGACTTCCCCCGTCTACAACGCACCCCAAGGATCAACAAGGAAGATCCGGTGAAGGTTGAGCTGCAGCGTGTCACCGTCTGTATTAAGTTCTTTATTTATTTATAGTGTATTATTGCTATCCAGTTTTTGACCTAGACATCTGTGGAAGCGCCTGGTGAATTTCTGTCTCCTGTTGTATTTACAACTGGCTGAGCTGCATCAAAATGATTTTCCAATTTTGAAGTTGATGGACCCAAGTTATCTGGTCGTGCATTGTGACATCATCATCGATGTCACAAACTACAACTTTGGCAGTGCTGCAGTTAAGATGGGAAGTACAGTAGGTGGTGTACAGATAGATGTATGCTAACACTGGACCTGCAGATGAGCTCTATTATGTTTGGTATGTACTCAAAGTAATATTTATACCTAAACTACAAAAAAAAAAGGGAGGGGGGGGGGGGAAGAGGGAGGGAGGGGGGGGAAGAGGGAGGGAGGGGGGGGGAAGAGGGAGGGAGGGGGGGGGGAGAGGGAGGGAGGGGGGGGGAAGAGGGAGGGAGGGGGGGGGAAGAGGGAGGGAGGGGGGGGGAAGAGGGAGGGGGGGGGAGGGGGGGGAAAGGGGGAGGGGGTGGGGAAAGAGGGAGGGGGGAGAGGGGGGGGGTGTGAAGAGGGAGGGGGGGTGTGAAGAGGGAGGGGGGGTGTGAAGAGGGAGGGGGGGTGTGAAGAGGGAGGGGGGGTGAAGAGGGAGGGGGGGTGAAGAGGGAGGGGGGGGGGGTGAAGAGGGAGGGGGGGTGAAGAGGGAGGGGGGGGTGAAGAGGGGGGGGGTTGAAGAGGGAGGGGGGGTTGAAGAGGGAGGGGGGGTGGTGAAGAGGGAGGGGGGGATTGAAGAGGGAGGGGGGGTGGTGAAGAGGGAGGGGGAGTGAAGAGGGAGGGGGGGTGAAGAGGGAGGGGGGGGGTGAAGAGGGAGGGGGGGTTGAAGAGGGAGGGGGGGATTGAAGAGGGAGGGGGGGGGGAATACACACATGCTTTTTTATGTGATCGATCATATCAAAGAGTAAACATTTGAATTATATTAGTAGACTAATTAAACCATTTATTAATATAAACCAAACTGTCATTTTGCTACGTGCGAGAGTATGTGTTATGTTTGGAAACGGAAAAAAAATCAATAATACAGCAAAAATGTGGACACTATTAACCAAATACCATTATAATATTTATTTGTAAGTGATTTTTTTTTAATGTGTCCTGGTTTCTTTTGAAAATCCGGTCACCCTACCTATGAGAGATTGCCCTTTTATGAAGTGATCCAGTTCACAGTGTCATCCTAGGTAATGTCATACTTGCCAGCAATGCTTTGTATCACAGTGCTATTTCAGTCGCCCAAACCTCTTTTCCTTTATAGGACTGAGAACTTCCGTTCTGAGTCACAAACCCTTACACGTCACAAGACACAGTTACTGTTATCAGAAATAGCGCTTGGGAGGGCAAAAAAGTGCACGATGATACGGAGAGTTACTATATTCTGCATATGAGTTCTCTTTTCTAGGGGGCTCCCCTGAGCGCTGCAGACCCCCCACAGACGTGAAGAGCATGCGAATTCTATTGATTTCTTGCAACCACAAAACCACAAAACCACAATGTAGTAAAACGATGTTTCCCCTTACTACTGCAAGAATCAAATGAAGGGCATACACTTTCAAAATTGTACCTTTCACATTGTATCACCCAGATTGAAGAAGTGACCCGATAAAAAAAAACATATACTGTACTTAGTAAGTTGGTCCAATAAAGTTTACAAAGGGTATACATTCCTGGAATGGCTAATTAGTGATGTGTCCTTGGCCCCATTGGCAGTTTATTATTGATTTTATTTAATGTTATTTTCTGTGAAAGAAGATCAAACAAATGGATTCAATGTGTTAAATAAGGTCTGTTCAGTTTGGATTAGGAAAATATCCCAAAGGAATTATTATAATTCCCTGTACTGTATTGTCTTTGTGAAGCGCCGAGTACACTTGTTGCTATATAAATAAAGACATACATACATACATACATACATGAATGACCCTTATGCTGCCAGTAGGGCAAGGTCATCCACACTACTCTAAGTTCCCCTTGACTGCTAAGAAACAACTCTAGCGTGTTGCCAGTTTGGCCAGTAACAGCACAATACAGCAGTATACTGGGAACACTACAGTCCTATCAACCCTTTCAGTGCTGGCTGAAACGATGGATTCCATATACACAGTGTCAGATTTCCCATTGGGCCCGGGCGGCAAATGGGGGCAGCAAAAATATCCGCCCCCATTTGCCGTGCTCTCGGACCTAATGGGAAGGGACTTATTTACCTGTGCCGGCCGCCTGCTTCTCCTTGAAAATCGAGCATCAAATGAAGCCGCGGACGTCACACGGCGCCTCGTTGACATGGCAACTATGACGCAGCGACGTCAAATGACGTGCGTTACCATGGTAACCCGACACCCTGCGACGTCATGTTGGTGACGTCCGCGGCGTCATTTGACGCTGGATTCTGAAGGAGAAGCAGGGCGGCAGGCACAGGCAAGTGCCCAAGCACGGCGGATTTGTAAATCCGTCGCTGCATATATATATATATATATATCAGGAATCTGCTTGTTGGTTAGATCTCATACAATTTGTAATGACAAAAATGGCATAATCACTTTGTAGAGTTGGACTGCCATTTTTCAAAAGGCCAGGATATATGAGGGAGGAGAGATAGATACACACACACACCACAAGGGATTATATTGGATGAGGAGAGAGAGAAAAACAATTCCTGGGCTCCTCCCATTTGGGCTAAAACATTCTAGTGTAACAAGGGAATCATTTGGTTGCATTTTTTTGATCAAAACATGATTCAAGCTGCCAACCTCATCGAGGTAGATTGTTTAGCGGGTACCTACACAGACTATGTCATTTCTTATTGTCCTACGGACTAAACTTTGTGAAGTATGTGAAAGTGCCCCGGAGGGACACAGGGGTAGGCACACACAAATTGAAGAAACAGTGCAGCCCTTGTATTATGTTTGCTTGTGTATCCGCCTATGTAGATGAGTGGGTGTGTTCTCCCTACCAGAGTGAGTGTTAAGTTTCACTTCTCTGCCTTTTGATTGAAAACAGGAACATCAAGTTCGTTTTTGTTTTTTTTTTTAACATTTTGTTCCCTGAAAACCTGACAGATTGCAAAACCAATTCGATTTCCGAGGACCACCCTACTTGCTCATACACGTGTGGTATAGCATAAACGTCTTTAAAAAGGTATTTATCAACAGCTTATATACTTATGTGAAAGGCCATGGCATGAAGCCAGCTCACTGCGGTTTTGTCCGTTTCCTTTAGAGCTGAACCTTGCTAGATATTAGTGCATGGTGCACGGTGCTAGTGAGATCCCCTCTTGCGCGGTGGGTATGATATAGAAAATAGGTGCACACAGGGAGCGGCACATTAAAGCAACAGGATCTGCGTCAGTCTAAAGCGGATTAACTCTTTCAGTGCAGTTTTGCAACATTTGAATATACTTATATTTTGGGGGCTTTTACTTTCTATATTTTGTTTCTGTCTTTTGACATTTTGATTTGTTTTTGTTTTGTTTTTTTTTTGCTCTTCATTCTAGTGTGAAATGTAATTAGCAACTTTTCTGTATAACGAGGGTCTGCGTGACCTTTAATATGGTCCCTACTCCCTTTTCCTTGTTATGCAACCAATATGGGTCGTAACAAATAAAGATTCGGTTTAGTCTCACTAAATGTGTGCTGGAGATCTGCTTTCTATTTTTGGACATTGACTGCTCTTTGTTCTCCGTGCCCCACTTTTTTTTCCGTTTAAGTACACAAATAATGTTGTTGTAGCTGAAAGAGCTTACGCGCACAGTAAACTTTTACATTAAAGCAGCAGTTAAAGCAATATCCTAGATGTGTTTTTTTTTTAAAAATAAATCAGTTCTGTACTATGAGAAAATACATGTAGCGTTTAAATAAAAAATGTTTTAAAGACATTTTTTAATGTTTCTGAGGCTGCGGCCACGCTAGCGCTGAGCGTGCGGCGCTTGCTGAGTTTAGTTTCCGCAATTTAAATTGTCCCACTCACGTGGTGCTTGGGGAGACAAAAAAAGTGAGTTTGACGTGCGCTCAACAAGCCCCCAATGCACCCCTGCGCGCGTGCTTGCAAAATAGCCAGGACACCCGGTGCACATGCTTGGAGAGCTGGTGATGTTACCGCTGTCCAGGCATGAGTGCGGTCAGCGCTAGCGGGGCCGCAGTCTAATGTAGGAAGCATTTCCAAAGTGACAGCCCCCTTCCCCTTCTGATAGGCTCTGGCTCTTGAGCCCCGCCCTCTCTCTAGCATTCCACCAATTGTATCTAGTAACTGCCCAGTCACTCATATTCCAGGAACTACATTTCCCATAATGATGAATTAAATAACCCTGAGCAAAGCGATTGATTACAGGAGAACGGATCGATCTGCAGCTTAGCTAATCACTTGTCAGTGTGCAGATTGTATTGATGCACATATTGAATGGGATATATATATATATTTTTTTTTTAAACGGCAGCTTGAACTGCAGCTTTAAATTCCTGTCTGAGTTCAGTTGCAATAGTGACAAGTAAGCTGACGTGCTAGTAACTCAGTAATACTGTCAAACTTTGGTCATCTGGCTTGTACACCGAATAGGATACTTACCTTTTAAAGTACCAAAGTTCAATCCCGTCCAGAGTACAGAAACTGGCGGTTTCAAAAATCTGCATCACATGTGCCAATAAGCGGCTTGTTACGAGTTAAAAACGGGCTATTTCTCCCGTTAGCATCAATTCATACACATTTTTTTATATCCAACGTTCATGACACAAATTGTAAATGACGTAAAATGCATCAGCAGTACATTGGAAATACGTCCAGCCATGCAGAGGTTAACAGAGGTGCTTCTGTGTTCATAACCTGACCCCTCGGGCACGCCTACATTTGATAACATCTTCAAGGACCAAGGTCGATTCACAATGCACCACTGTGGTACTGGACTGTAGACTTGGTTTTTATCTGTTTTTTAAGCACCTGCAAATTGACACAGTAGCACAGTACAGTACTGTACACAAAACCCTAAAGGCAGTGCTACGAAAAGTAATTGATAAGGATGGAAAGAACAGGGACTTTTTGTTACCTTATTTAATGTTTGCTATTAGAGAAGTGCTCCAAGCATCTACTGGATTCTCACCATTTGAATTGCTATATGGCAGGCACCCTAGGGGGTTACTTGACATAGCCAAGGAAACATGGGAACAGGAGACTACACCCCATCGCAGTGTAATTGAGCACATAACCCTGATGCAGGAACCCATGGCAGCCATTATGCCTATAGTGCGGGAACATATGGAGAAGGCCCGACATGATCAGAGAAATAGCTATAATAAGAATGCTAGGATCCGTGTGTTTCAACCTGGAGACAGAGTACTAGTTTTTTTTTTTTTCAACTTAAATTTTTATTTGTTCACATATCTTTCAAACATAGATTCTTTGTGTATATTACCAAGTGGTTAACATCTCCCAACTCCTGCCGAGTTTCCGTGATCCTCTTCCTTGGTCAGCGTCTCTTTTTCCAAGAAACCGATACTGGACGTACTGGGTAAACAGATAGACGAACAAAAAACGACGAACAAAAGGGGAGGGGGGGGGGGGAAGGGGCTTGCTTCTGATGCCCCGCCGCCGAAACTTCTGCGTTCACCCCTCCATCAGGACCTCCGCACGGGTTATTCCCCTTACACACTCTCTTCTCTCGCTTCTCCTTCCAGCCACCCAGGATACCATTTCTCCCCCACTTGAGGGTCCCTATCCTGTCACGCCCGGCTGTCTCGTCCCCACGACTTCATGTGTGAACGCACTTGTCCTTATCAGTGCCAAATGGTGGGCCTCTCTACCCCCGGTATGTCTGTCTGGGCCAACCAAGGCGTTCAGACTTTTAGAAAATTTGCACCAGTTTCGTTTACTAAACTCGTTAATTTTTCCATCTGGCAAACTGTCCAAATTCTATTCCGAATTTTAGCAATCAGGGAAATCTCATTTTGTTTCCATCGTGCTGTGATCACTCCCCTCACCGCCGTCGCAAAATGCGCCACCAATTTATTTTCTTGTTTGGATAAGCCCGGATGTGGTCTATTTAGCAGAAACAACCAAGGGTCTAGTGGAATGTATGTGTCCAGAATCCTGTGTAGCCAATCTTTAATTGATTCCCAGACTGTGGCAACGCGGGGGCAATAGCACAGCACGTGCAACAAATCTGCTTGCTGTCCACATTGTCTCGGACACAATGGGGAGTAACTTGGCAGAAATTTAGATAGCTTTAGAGGGGTGAGGTACCTCCTCATCATTACTTTATATACGTTCTCCCTCAAAGTTGTGCATATAGAGCTTTTCGAGGTTGCCAGGCCCATCTTTGTCCAATCCTCCAATTCTAGCTCTTTCCCAAGATCTGTCTCCCATCTGGTCATGTATCCTAGCTTCTGCGTCAGTCATACCAGAACCGGTCACCTCCTTGTACATCTGCGATGTGAGTCCCTTTGTACTAGTCCCTTTTCGATAGAGCTTTTCGAAGTTGGTCAATTGGTTACAGGGGTTTTGCGCCTGAAAAAATGCCCTGATCTGGAGGTACCTGAAAAACTCGGCATTAGGCATGTTTTTGTCGTATTTAATTTGATCAAATGTTTGTATGCCTCGTCTTCCCTCCAGGTCAGCTACTCTATTAATCTGCTTTTGTTTCCAAATGACAAAGTCGGCACTATTCAGCCCCGGAGCAAACCTTGGATTACCCCACAGTGGGGACATCTCGGAGTTCTTATGAGTCAATTTACATTTAAGCCCTGTGGCCTCCCACACTGAAAGCGAGCTGGTCATTGAGGATAGCGGCATGGTGGCGCCTAATCGCACGTTTTTGGGGAGCCAAATTAGATCCCTCAACTCCAGAGGGGAGCACATTTCTTTTTCTAGTGCCACCCATCTCTTGGAGTCCGGATCGGTATGCCACTGCACAATTTGACATCATTGCGCTGCTCTATAGTAGGACAACAAACAAGGTACCGCCAGTCCGCCCGCCCCCGGTTGCCTACGCATTATCTGCCTACCCACTCTCGCCTTCCTCCCTCCCCAGATAAATTTATCTATCACCGATTGAACGGACGTTCTTCAATCGCAAAGGCACCGGGAGAGTTTGGAAGAGATAGAGGAGGCGCGGAAGTATGTTAATCTTAATACAGTGAATCCTCCCGATCCACGAGATTCTATGCAAGGCCCACCTCCCTATGTCCCCTCTCAGGGTCTACATAAGCTTTGGGTAATTTGCCTGGTAGAGAGTTCTGAACACCTTGGTGATGTTAACTCCTAAGTATTTAATTTGTTTCTGCTGCCACTTGAAGTTAAAATTGAGGGTGATCAGCTTCTCCAGGTGTTTAGGTAGATTAATGCTCAGAGCTTCCGATTTGGACTGATTAATCTTTTTATCCAGAGATTTTGTTAAATTTCCCTAGCAGGTCGAATAAGTTTGGCAGAGAGGTAAGAGGGTTGGATATTGTCAGGAATACATCATCGGCATATAGTGCCACTTTATGTGCCTGGCTTCCAATGCCAATACCTGTGATGTCTTTGCTATCGCGTATCTGGGCTGCTAGTGGTTCCATACACAATGCAAAGAGAAGGGGAGGGAGCGGGCAGCCCTGCCTTGTTCCGCTCTTGATTTGGAAGGGATCCGAAGCAAATCCCTGGTGGGTGACCCTAGCCGATGGAGCCGAATAAAGTGAGAATATAGCTTTCGTCAATTTTGCCCCCAGACCAAACGCCCCGAGCGTCGCCTCAAGATATGGCCAGTCTATCCTGTCAAACGCTTTTTCAGCATCCAGACTGAGCGCCATAACCGGTAAAGATTTTGAATTGGCTATTTCTAACAGGTCAATAACTCGCCGGGTATTATCTGTTGCTTGACGACCCGCGATAATCCCAACCTGATCTGGGTGCACCAGACTCAACATATTGGACAATAATTTAGCAAAAATGTTGACGTCCGAATTAATCAGGGAAATTGGCCTGTAACTTTTACAGTCCAGCGGGTCTTTGCCCTGTTTATGTATTATCGAGATAGACGCCTGGAGCATGTACTGTGGGAATGGGGATCCCGACAAAACTTGGTTAAACATGCGAAGGAGGTACGGAGCTAGTTGTTCTCCAAATTTTTTGTAATAAAGATTCGAGACTCCATCGGGCCCCGGGGCTTTAGAGGGTTTCAGATTTTGAATGACCTCCAACAGCTCTTCCGTTGTGAAATCCCTACCCAGCCCCTCTCTGTCCATCCCATCCAGCCTCGGTAAGTTCGAGCTCTGTATAAACTCCCTTAGGGCCTTTTTGGTACCAGTGGAGTGGATCACCTTCTCCCAATCATATAATTTCTCGTAAAAATTTTAAAACTCCCCCACTATGTTTTTGGGGTTGGCAGAGATCTGTCCTGATTGTAATCTAATGGCTTGGATATTATAATTATTGACTTTGGAATTGATCAGATTGGCTAGCATGGTATCTGGTTTGTTCACTTTCTCGTACAATTTCCTCCTTGACCAGCTTAACGCCTTTTCAGCCTGAGAGGTGAGGAGCAAGTTCAGTTCAATCTGAGCATCTGTGATTTTTTTTAAGCAAGTTCAGTTCAATCTGAGCATCTGTGATATTTTTAAGGGTAGCTGGGTCTGGAGACCTCTTATGCTGGTTCCACAACTCTTTTAATTTATCTTGCTCCTCCCGTATCCTGGCCCTTCTCTCCCTATTTCTTCTAGCTGCCAGATTAATCAAAACCCCTCTTAGTGTTGCTTTATGTGCCTCCCAGAGGGTAATATGGGAGCGGACGCTCCCCTCATTTTCGCTAAAAACCTGTTCTATCGCTTCACCTATTGTGTCTTCAATTTCGGGGATTTTTAATAGCGACTCATTTAGTTTCCAGTTTGCTCCTGGCCTGTCTAGGCCTGTCTGGGTGCACCGTACTGTAGTTCTATACGTTCGTGATCTGACCACGAAATATCTTGGATCTCTGAATGGGCGATCTTCGGGACCAGTCTCATGAGACAAAGAAGTAATCGATTCTGCTGCAAGTGTTGTGTGAGTAAAAGGTATAACCTCTATCAAGCGCGTGCAATTCCCTCCATGCATCAATTGGTTGGCGGTGTCTCAGCCCTTGAGTCAGCGCCACAGAGTCTTTACCGTCCCCTGGCCTTGGGGGTCCAGACCTGTCTAGGGTTGCGTTGAGCGCTACGTTGAAGTCGCCTCCAACAATTAACGTGCCTCTAGTGTAATTTTGAATGATTGGAATGATTGAACCATAAAAAGTAGAGTCCTGACCAGTAGGTGCATCGATCACCACTATCGTTAGTGGTTGCTGGTTTATAGTACCCGTTATCATGAGGAATCTACCATCCTCGTCTCTCTTTCCCACGTCCACCACCAGCGCCACCCTATTGCTTACCAGAATTGCAACACCACGTTTCTTTTCTTTAGCCGAGGACAGAAAGACCTGTCTAAACTGCTTATCTAAGTGTTTGGGAAAGCTGGTGGTACTGAAGTGGATCTCCTGCAATAGTACTATGTCAGCATTTTGTCAGTTGTTCATGTTCATTGTTCTGCATGCAAATGATCTTCAGGCCTGCATGTCATCAGGCCTGTTGTGCTATACCATCTTGATTGCTGAGAGAAACGCTATGCACTGTCTTCCTGCCAGAGGTCTTTCATGTCTTTGGTGTCTTGATGACTATGAAGAGTGCTGTATGAACTGCCAGTCCAGATATGACTGCTTCATCATTTCCATTTTACGTAAGTGTCTATATTTTGCCTGTTATTTGTACATATCTGTTGTGTTCACCTTTATCAAGGAATAAAAACACTTTATTATATCTTAAGTCTCGTCCCAGTTCAAACCCAGGTATATATATATTTATATGTAAAATATATATATGTACAAATAACAGGCAAATAATACGCAAGCATGTAATTAATTACAAGCCTGTCACGGTGACTTTATGACAAACTGTAATTTACACCAAAAATATATAAATATATATTTATAACTGGGTCTGAACTGGGACGAGACTTAGATATGATAAAATATAATTTATTCCTTGATAAAGGTGAACACATCAGATACACAAATAACAGGCAAAATATAGAAACTTACTTAAAATGGAAATTATGAAGCAGTCATATCTGGACTGGCAGTTCATACAGCACTCTTCATAGTCATCAAGACACCAAAGACATGAAAGACCTCTGGCATGAAGACATTGCATAGCGTTTCTCTCAGCAATCAAGATGGTATAGAACAGGAAGTATCCGGACGTTCCTCCTTCTCCTTCCGTGCACCCCAAAACTGGAACAACCTACCAGAGACTCTCATATCCACCACCAGCTTAAGTTCTTTCAAATCTAAGGCTGTCTCACACTTTAATCTGGTCTGTAACTGTTTCATACGCTCATAATATATATTTACTTTAACTTTGCATGCAATGTTTTGTATATAATGTATACCCTGTTCATTTATGTAACTGTATTTGTAACCATGTATTATTTTGTTTTACTCTGTGCCCAGGAGATACTTGAAAACGAGAGGTAACTCTCAATGTATTACTTCCTGGTAAAATATTTTATAAATAAATAAATAAATTTTTCCTCTTATAATCCAATAGTGCAATCTTCCGTTTCCGCGGACAGTTTAGACCGTTTGTGCTGTGTGAAATGAATGTCAGTGACATGTCCTGTCTATAATCTCGTAACGTCTGTGTCTCTACTGACTTCTCCTGTGCCATCCTGTGGGGCTTTGTCCGTTGTTGACCGGCCAGGGTCCAGCGGATCTGATCGGTTGAGCAGCTTAAGCAGTAGGGTAGACAGGAAAGGGGAAACACATAAGGAAAAACATATACAAAAAAGCAGTGCTATTACAGCAGTTGACCTCAGGCTCATTGAAGTGGATGCGCTGTAAGATCTTTTCCGGAACCAGGTGAGGTCTTGTGAAATAAGTTTATTGAATATGTGGCTACATTTCAAACCTGGAGTGTCCCACGTCCACTCCCTAGCTCAGTGGTGCGCAACTCCAGTCCTCAAGACCCCCAAATAGGTCAGGTTTTAAGGATATCCCTGCTTCAGCACAGGTGGCTCAGTCTTTGATTGAGTCACCTATGCTGAAACTGTGATAAAAGGAATGGAAGCAGGCACACGGTCTTTCTAAAGGTGCAGTTTATTGTGCCACCAAAGGTCCAACCTTTCGGCAAATAGATTGCCCTCTCCTTGATAAAGCCAATCTATTTGCCGAAACGTTGGACCTTTGGTGGCACAATAAACTGCACCTTCAGAAAGACTGTGTGCCTGCTTCCATTCCTTTGCTCGAGTACTTCTGGGATATCTGGACCTCCCTGGATATAGCGCACCGGCAGATAGGTACCCCCTCCAGCACCTACCAGCGGTGTGCATGTGCTTCTATATATGACTGAAACTGTGATAGCCTTAAAACCTGACCTATTCGTGGCGCTTGAGGACTAGAGATACGCACCTAATTAAATTAAGATAACCTAATTAAAATGACGTACACCATTTGTTAAAATGTACAGGGAGTTCCCACTAGTATATCAAAAGATAAGGAAATATGTGGGTGGTTCTTATAAAAAAAATGCTGCTGTCATTTCTCTTTTTAAAATAAACTCAATCTTTTCAAGCTCTATTACGTTTAGTCTAGTCCACACAGGACTCCTCTGGCTGGATTTGGACCGGTGTTTAACCGATGCAACACATGAGAGGACTGGATTGCTTTGTGAACTTTGGGGGAGGAGGGGGCAGCTTATTACCGCTGGAACACCAGAGGACTATAAAGCTGTTTCAGAGTTCTGGTGAAGCTTGTTTTCTTGGGACGACGTATATTCAGGCAGAAACTCATTGAGGTACTGTACGTTCTAGTATGTTGGAAGGGCCAGAATGTACCATTACTAGTCAAGTTGTGTGTTTGTACAACAGAGCATGGTGTGGATGAGAGATGAGAATTAGTAACAATATTTCTTGTGAGATTGTCATGGAAGTGACTCCGCAATGTGATGAAGTAAGGCTGATCAAGTATGGATATTTTAAAATAAAGAAGGTAGAAGTTCAGTGATATTTAGTTACAGTAGCTGAAGTAGTAGCTTAGCTGTAATATTATTGCCTTGTTTTACTGCCTTTGAAGTGGGTGAACATGGTTTGAATCCCAGTGTCCACTCTACTCATGACCTTGGGGAAATTACTTTATCAACCTGTGCAGCATGGAATCGTCGCTGCAAACAACATATATTATGTCTGTAAGAGGGAACGCACCATAATAACGCCATGTGGTTTTGGAACTGATTTGATATTTCAAATCCTTTCAAATAAAGATATGTCAATAACAATAATTAAAAAAACAAGCCGCCAAAGAAGGCATCTTTAACATTTTGAGCGCCGGAGGAGTTGCAGCACCTGAATTCCACGGCCCCTCTGGCATTCATCAAGGGTCATGTGTCCGCAGGGGCAATTTTGCAGGAAACAGGAAGAGGGCTCCTCTGTTTTCTCACTGGGCAGATCGTGTCCTGTGCTCCATGGGAACACGGGATGCGATTTAAGCAGCACAAAAATCCTCTGTTGGGCATGACATAGTCACTACGTCATGGGGCCCCCAGAGAGTGCAAGTCCCTATGACGTAGTGACTACATCCTGGCACACCCAAAGGGTTAAAGCAGCAATCCCCTCCCAAGAAGGCAACATGAGTTTAAGTCATAGAATGTTAGTATCTTTCTCCCTGAGCATGTCTCCTTTTTGCTTTGTTGAGAAAAACCATGATCTTTCTTGTCTAGCTCAGTGGTTTTCAATCTTTTTGTGTTTGAGGAACCCTATAATTATATTGTGAAATTCTAAAAAAAAAACTACCCACTCTAATAGCGTGTCTGAGATCAGATGCATTGTAAGAAACCTCAACCCGCTCTAATAGCGCGTCTGAGATCAGATGCATTGTAAGGATCCCCAACCTCCTCTAATAGCGCGTCTGAGATCAGATGCATTGTAAGAACCCCAACCCTCTCTAATAGTGCGTCCGAGATCAGTTGCATGGTACAATTTTCAAATGACCTGAAAAGTGCAGGGAATCTAGATTCTGAAGTTACCATGGTAACCTTTAGAATGCAATGGGCTCTGGGGAGAGCTTCATTTTAACATTCCTGGTCACTTAATACGCTTCAACCGCTTATCTCCTGAATGAAGCATCAAATTTGAACAATAAAAAAAAGCATTGGAAAGGGCAAGACGAAATCTATTACAGTAAAACATGCAAAAAAAAATTGCATACAGCACAGACTGCTGCTTTAACATGTTAACTGAAGTACTGTTTTTAACATTGATATCAGCAAGTCACGCATTGAGAATACTTCATAAAATACATTTTTAAGAATATTTACTTTAATTATTAAAAGAAACAACCTGCTTCCCGACATTCCTCTGTAGGTGGTGCTGGTAGCAACTCCAACTGGGATATTGAAACGGCAGATTTAAAACTAAGGTGTCACGCAGGCCAATAGGAAGCCATGACATCATCACTTGCGGATTATTATTGGCCAACGTTTCCTGGAACCAGGGTCACGAATGATGTATGAATGATTCCAGTAAGCTCAACTCATGTCCTCCCTCTTCCAAAGCATGACAAGTCCTTAATGTCTTTCTTAATTTTATTGCTGGATTAGAAAACACAGGAACTTGTAGGTGTAGTGTAGGCAGAGAGTGCTTCTCTATGTGGGATGCTTCTATGGGGTTAGACTATGGTAAGAGAGAAAGGCCTTACCAGGGGTGGATGCAGACATGTCTGTACTCACTGTAATCTAGGGTGGAAAAGGAAGTGAGAGGCAGGGGTCACACTAAAGGTTGAGTGGGACTGCACTAACTGTCAGCAAAAGACAGGGGAGAACATGGGAAAGTCCATTAAATGGGAGGACTGGAGAAGCTGCAGTAGCAGTCCACTGATTACGTGCTCAGAGGCAAGAAATGCAACATTGTTGCATGTTACACAGGCACAGTGTGTGTATGTGGAACCAATGCCTGCAGCTGAACTTAAGGAGCTGACAAGCAGAAGGGGGGTCGGGCAGGAATGTGATTCTTGTTCCATGACACAACGTGACCGGGACATTTAAACATTTATACCTGCGGAGCTGCAACTGGCACCCCCTTTTGGGGTAAGTATCTTGGGGAGCAGGGGGTCCCCCCGAGCTGAAATTAAAGTGGGTCAACTCTGGAGACCCCCCATGCTACCCACATGAGGGGGATTTTTGGTGGGAGCATATGCTACTTTAATGGTGTAGATAGGAATGCTGCTTTGAAATAAGCACTACACAGCTGTCAACTGCAAAACTGGGCCAGAAAGTGCACTGGATACATTTTCCAAATGGAAGATGCCCCTCAGTTGGGTGAGCCTCTCAGTTATTTTACTGAAGCAGAGAATCTGCCCACTCTTTATCATGTCCCATTCTTAATGCATTCTGGATAGTGTCACTCAGCTGAGTGAGTGTTTCTAGTAGGAAGTCTGAAAGCTTAAATGACATCAGAGATATCATTCCATTTTCCGTGGCCTACATATCAAAATCGTTCTGTTTTGTTTCTCTGCCGGCTGAGGTTTTGGGTGTTTTTAAAAAAAATTTTTTACATCCGGTATATATGTTTGTGGGTTTTTTTGCTAGCATGTTTTCTTGTTTTTTCTTCCTTATTTTTTGTGTTCGACCAAGGCGGTGGTTAGTTCGGTTTAAGTGCCATAGAACAGCAATGTGCTCTACTCGCCATCAAAAATAAGTCTCCTTTATTTTTACCATTGGGAAATACGTTACAGTTTTTACCCTGCTTTTTAAAAAATAATCTGTAGTTTAATTTCAGAGATATCAGTTGCTGACATCTTTTGCCCCAATGGGAGGTTAAAATGGCCGCTGCCCTTCACATTCATTAAGACAAGAGGTTGCCATGGTCACTGTTGCTAATAATAATAATAACCAGCTTTAAACAAAACAAAGCAAAAAAAAAAAAAGAAGATTTTGAATTGGTGGAAATATATTGGCATAGCATGAACTACCAGGTTACGTTGTGACATTTATGTGCTTTATGGCTTGGCACCACTTAGTAGAAATGTCCCTCAATCTTTTTAGATGTAGTTTTCGGTATTATATCAGCGGAATTTACGTTTTTGCTGTGACATACTGTAGGGCAGAAGTGATTAATGGGAAAAGGACTTCAAGGGAACTGAGTGGGTGGCTTCCTGTAGTAATGGTCTTTGTTCTCTGGTAATTCCCACATCTGTTCTCCACACAAACACTTTAAAGAAGTTCAGAGTCCTATGACTTTCCTCATTACTAAGTTGCTAGCTTTTTGTGTGCTAAAAACACACCTTCATAATGTAGGATCACATTTTGGAGCAGCCAAAAATATTATTAACTAGCTTATATACCCGGCGTTGGCCGGGATTTCATGACGTCGTGACGCAGGGTGGAGCTGCCAGGACTTCAAACCTGCACGGGTAAGTAATGGGGGTGTGTGTGTTGTTATTCCTCCTCCTCCTTCCCCTCCTGCCCCCGTGGCTGGCTGCCCACACAGGGCAGGAGGTGGTAGCGGGGGCGGGGGGGTTCCTTCCCCCCCCCCGGTCCCCGTGGCTGGCTGCCGTGTTCTTTCCCCCCCCCCCCCCCGTCGCTCCCGTTTCACCTGATGCAACTGAGTGGGGAAAGTACCTTCACCGATTTGAAGAAGCTTGTTTCCCATACGCCAAGCCACCAACCCACAAACAAACAATTTTTTTTATATAGTTCTTTGCCATCGCGTGATGCCACTGGGGGGCGCGTAGTTCTTTGCCATCGCGTGATGCCACTGGGGGGCGGGTAGTTCTTTGCCATCACGTGATGCCACTGGGGGGGCGGGTAGTTCTTTGCCATCGCGTGATGCCACTGGGGGGCGGGTAGTTCTTTGCCATCGCGTGATGCCACTGGGGGGCGGGTAGTTCTTTGCCATCGCGTGATGCCACTGGGGGGCGGGTAGTTCTTTGCCATCGCGTGATGTCACAGGGTGTTTTTATATTTTTTGAGTCTTCACCTTGTATGTACGTATGTATATTTTATTTATGCAGCAAGAACCATTATCTGTAATACAATTGATGCATCAAACATAAAACAACTCCTTGGCCAGAGAGGCACAAGGGGGCTGAAGTAAACCTTGCCCCAAATATCTTAAAACAAGATCTCATTTGTTTGTCTCAATAAATTTTGAAAATGGATTTTCCCTTTAAACATCTTCCTTTAGGATGTTTGGGGAGTTTCATATAACTAACATCTGGATTTTTTTTTTGGCATGAAACGCAAAGATAATTTTGTACAAGACACTTGCGGTTTAATTATATGTTGTCCATTTCTCTTTTGTAAATACCATCACTACTAATCAATTTCTGTGTGTTCAACAAAGCTGTCACAGAGCATGAGATGAGGGAAGAAGACCAACATTACAATAGATTTTGTGATTGCCATGGCAATGCCTCAGTGAGGTTTGGATTGGCAATTAGAAATTATGGATCTTTAGGTTACAGTAAAAAGTAGAGTTGGAAGGGTAGCCCAGAGGGGTCAACCAGAAAACCCTGCTCAAATCCCACTTTTTTGTGACGTGGTGCTTCTATCTGTCAGGACAGGTGTCTGTACCGAATATCTGTGTTCTGCACTTCTAGGTGCGTGGGGAGGTGGCCTGTGATTGGCTAGTTTGGGGTCAAGTGTAATAGTACAGTGTATAAGGAGGGGTTTGACATGAGCTCAGGGCTGCTCCCATCGCTCATCTAACATGGGAAAAACTGTTTAGGGTAGATTCCTATCCTCTCACTCCGTGTTCAGAGCCAGTCATTAGTTGGCTAATTTGTGAATGTCATGTTTATTAAGATGCGAAATATGTTGGCGTTTTACACATGACTGAGAATAATGAAAAGAAACAAAAATGCTAAACTAATATTCATTTAGTAATAGGTTTCTTATTTGGCGATGGTTTATCACCACAAGTGGGAGGACCTTGCCTATAGATAGGCCTTGCCCCCGCTGCATGCTGCAGCGTCCGCTGTGGCGGACGCTGCGCTCACCAGAGCCCTCCCCGCAATGGCGCCGGGCCCGCTGCGAGGGGGGGCCGCAGCGCTCGCGCGAGAGCTACTCCTGCTCTCAATAGAATTGAGAGCAGGAACTCGTGTCGAGCGGCTAGGCACGCCCCCCGGCGGTTCAGCCAATGAGGGCGAACCTGCCGGGTGACGTCATGGCCGCGCCCCCGTCACTCCTCCGGCACGCCCCCCCCGGTCTCTGCTCCTGCAGTGAGCTGCAGACCGGGGAATCGCCGGAACGCGCAGCCGAAAGCGCGGGCGCGCATTAGAGCGCCATGACCGGGGCCTTAGCCGTTGGATTACAAGCCCCCTTATTGAGGTCCTTTGGGAAGTACTGAAGTATGGGAAATAGGCCTCAAGGCATTTCCTGATACTGCTTAACCCTCCTTATTGATGTCACATGGTGGTATTTATATGATATCCTCTTGGTTTAAGACCAGAGGTATGGTTTGGGTTATGGTTGACAGGGTCCAGGTTTGGTACAGTATCTTATGTTACTTATAGTTTGTGTCTTATTATGGCTAATAAATGCTTTGACCTTTACCCTGGTGTCTATGTCGAGTTATTTGAAGGGGTGTTTGGGAAAGGGAGTCATAGAGACCTCGGGGAGTTAGAAGTGTCTAATAGTGACATATAACTGATGTTTATAAGAGTTAATGCACCATTAATGGACAATGTTGCTTCAGAACTGCCATATGTATGACATATCTGTATGAAAGCTAAAGAAGAATTTGAAAACTGAAGGGAAGAAGAATATAGTTGAAATGTGTAAAAGGATGAGTGATTACAGTGGTCCATTGGAGGGATTTCCAGAGGTGGAGTACAGTCAAAGTCTAAAGAGAGACCTCAACACTGTCCAGAACTGAGGGGATATGTGAAGATAAGGATTGAGACGTAGAGATATGTCATTGAAACCAGTATTTAAATCGGTGGAAGATGTTGCATGTATCTTAAAATAAGTGAGAAGTGAAATGTGCAATAGTCCTCCGGTAAATAGTAGGTTTTTAATGTAATTTCCAAAAATCGAAAGACTTTTCCCGTATGATATATAAATAAATGATAGGTTTCTCATGTTAAGATATGTGAAAAATAATAATCATAATGACAGGTGAGAGACCGTAACTCAGGTACCGACGTATAAACACAACAAGTATTGCATTGACAGAACAGGGTAAGGAACTCCCAGCTACAAGGGTGTTACAGACTTTATTTTTAAAACCTATCTGCGATAAACAGAATAATAACGTTTAAGTACCAGCTGTTCTCCTGACTTTAAAAGTGCAGTCTGCGGTACATCTTTCCAGAGCACAGACTTTGGGAGCTCTTAGAGGGGCTAAAACAATTGAGCTGCCTCTTACCGTCACAGGAAACAAGTTTAGGTGTCAACCCAGAGGTTCTCAACTCCAGTCCTCAAGACCCCACAACAGGTCAGGTTTTCAAGACATCCCAGCTTCAGCACAGGTGGCTCTGATTGAGCTACCTGTGCTGAAGCTGGAATGTCCTTAAATCCTGACCTGTTGGGGGGGTCTTGAGGACTAGAGCAGGGAACCTCTGGGTTGACATCTTCGATGCCAACTGGTATATCAACATATTGCTTAGCAATGTATTTCTGACTCTGATAGCAAATGGGTTAATGCATATTAAATGATTTATAAAACAAGTGGAAAAAATAACTGCAGATTTTTTGGGGTGCATTTCCCCTAACAGCCCTGGGGAGGTAGCAGGATGTCGCCTTTAGAGGATTTCCCTTGATTTCCTCATTAAATTTTGCAAGAAATTAGCTTCATTTGACTGAGCCATTTCTTGTGTATTTCTCTTTATAGATGCCCACAGCTAAACCATTGCACAACAGAGGATCTGGTTACCGTCATGTTCTTCTGAAAGAGGACAAGGGAGTGCTTGGTGGCGTGGAAGTGGAACACGCAATGAGTGTGCCGTACCATGTAACTGATGCACTGCTCCGTCAGGTCGAAGAGGAGTTGGATGGGGAAGATATACAGCAGATGCTGTTTCTGTGCAGAGATGTTGGTAGTCCCTTAAATGTCCGGGAACTCATGGATTATCTTAACGAAACGTTTCTTCTTCACCCTACTGGCTTAGCTGAATTGCTTTATTTAGTGAACAGGTTTGACCTCATTAGAAAGCACCTGAACATGGGAAGACCGGAAGTAGAAAAATTGCTGAGTACGCACCCCAGGCTAATTTCAGATTACAGGTAAACCTTTAAAGTGGCAATCCCCCTTATTCCTCCCCCATTTTGCTTCCTAAAAGGGAACTCCAGTGTTGGGATGCAGCTGTTCCAAACTGGGAGAAGCAAAGGTTTGGAAGACATGTCAACCACCATGAACCAAAATTAGTGAGGTTAGGGTGTTCTGAACCAAAAAAATAAGTTTTCGTAAAAAAGGACTGATTTTTGTAGTAGAGGGGCTCCGTTCAACTCTGAGACCACCAAGCAGCTTCCTGTTGGAGACAAATGGCAAAGGCAACATTATTGGGTACTATTTGTGATCTTGGCTCAGCCATTTCTTTTAATCCAAGATGGACAACGTTTGGAAAGTAGCAGCTGTTATGCCATGGTGTAGGACCAACATTTTACCTTCTTATTGAATTGCATAATGCATTTTATAAAAAAAAAAAGTAAACTTTAGGTGGAAAAAAACACATTCCTCTGACTTTCTGAATTCATATGAAATAATATTGACTTATTTTTTGTTATACAGTACTGATGGTATATACAACATTTTACATTCAACTCTACAGGCACCATGCGTCTGATCCCCAAAAGCTCAAAGTTTCCATTTTGTTTTCCAAGTGACACAGAGATAAAAGGTACCTGTCCACGGTCACAGGACTTATATTCAATCTCCCATTTGTAAGCCAGTGTCACGATCTACTACAGGAAACATTTATCCAACAGAGTGATAAAGCAATACGGGGAAATTTAAGGGAGGATGGAAAAAGTCCAGGTGCCAAAATCGTGTCCAAGTAACATTGCCCAGCGTTACCTTTGTAGGGTTATGTCAGAGAAAGTGTAAACTCTTCTGTGTGCAATGTGTGTAAAGTGTAATGTGACTCAATTCAGATCTAGTGTTTTTTTTTATTTGTTTTTTTTTTTTTTAAATATTTGCAGCATTCTTTTCCTTTGACCTTTGTTTATTGAGCTCTGAACTTCCTCTTTTTTTAGTCTGGCTTCTCACAGCTACAGGAGGATGTGCTCCAAAAATACTTCCGCATACAATATTTTATGACTTTTTCTTAAGGCAGCGATTAAACTTGTGCTGGAATTCACAGCATGATGTTGTGACATCAGAAACTGACATGATGCAATTTGAGCACAGGACCCATATTTCAATCATTAAATGGTGCTTTGCTGCTCATTGTAAACTCTACAGAGCAGACTGTGTGCACACTGAATGAGAAACTGCATATTGAGCTTGTAAAAATAAAACCGTTGCTGATGAAATAACATGACTAAGAAAAACTATCGGAAGGCATTGGAAATACAGTAAGGTTAGCATGTCAGCTGCTGCCAGTGGAATGGGACATCTCGCCACAGTCATTTAGCCGTCACTATCTTAAGTGCATTTGCGTTTATTAGTATTAGGGGTTAACTGTAGGGGTTTTAGGGTAAGGGGGTTAAGCTTTTTAAGGTAGGGTTAGCGCTCCGATTAGGGGTTTTAGGGTAAGGGATCCTGTAAGGGGTGAAGGCTAAGGGTTTTAGGGTAAGGGGTTAACGTTTCAGGGTAAGGTTAGAGGTTTACCTTTGCAACAAATTGGCTGATCGGTGGCGGGGTGGCTGCGGCGAGATGCCGGTGGCTAACTGTCGGCGGGTAAATGTGCTAGACTGTGCTGCCATGGCACTGAGCACCAATACATTGCCATCAACAGCCATTGTTATGAAATCTTTTTTTCCCTGAAAAAGAGATTGTCAAAGCAGTTGTTCATTTGCCAATTAATGAGCCATCCAAGAGAAACAATTTTCCAAAAGCAGAAGACGGCTGGAATGACCCCATCTGGAAAAATAAAGCACTCTTTGACCTCATGTTAGCACTGTTGAGAGAAAATACACATGCAGATAACTTTTGAGAGCCAGGGCAATACAAAAGAGGAGCTGTGAGCCGTCCAATGGTCTTGAACATGGGGGGCGCAAACTGGGGGGCGCCCCTGTGATTTTTTTTGGGGGGGGGCGGGGGGCATAGTGGTTACAGATGCTCCGTGCTCTTCCCCAAAGCATTTAAATTAAATGCTGGGGAGATTGCGAGGCCTCTGTAACTTACCTTGGCTTTGGGCAACGTGCATCAAACGATGGCGCGGGGTGGCGTGACATCACATGACCCTGCGGCATCATTTGTCTCTGTTTCCTAGGTATCGCTATACGATATTGTATATATGACTTTTTAATTACTTCCGATCTTTTATTACATAAAAGATCTTTTTTTTACTTATACGATCCCTCGTTGTGCTCCTTTCTGTTGTTCCTGTTGAAGTTTTCCCCGGTGATCGCGGGAGGTCACGGAGCAGCAGGAGGGAGCTACACTCTGCTGAAAGATTTGAGTCCTGGGATTGGTGCGTGTTGACTTTCATGTCATTTTCTTGATATTTCACAAATGGGAAATGTAAATGACTTTGAGCCGGAACACACATTTCAAATGGTTCTTGTAGAACTGCTTCAAAATGTAATTGCTTTTATTTCTGGGGTGACAATCGTTTTGCTTCTGGCAGGTTAGTAATGGGAGTGGGTCTCTTTGCAGGGTTCTGATGATAGAAATCAATGGGCAGCTGGAAAAAAATGATTTGGACTCCCTTTTATTCTTGCTGAAAGAACAACTGAAGCATGGAAGAAGGGTACAGTTCAAGGTATGTATTTGCACGTGTAACGGTCAGACCCCACCCAATCTCATATTGGCCCCTGTGGGTGTAATCTGTCCCCAGTTACATGTGTGTGTCATGTGGTGCACCTGCTGGCAACAGGACTCCTGAGTCTCCCGCGGGTTGGTAATGGGGAATATCACCACGATAGGCATCTGAGGTAGTGTTCTGAGTCCTACTCACATTTGGTACAGCGCCTCCACCCCATCAGGATCCCTACGGCAGCAGGGAGGAGTATCTGACGGGGAACTCCTAGGTGCATCTTCCTGTGGAATAACTCCAGACTCACACAGGAAGGGTATCTTGAACCAGGGTATCTTTAATTGCACGTCTCTTGGCAGACTGACCATCACAGCGGCCGACACTTAGCCGCACATCTTGTAGAGGTACTCCATGCAGAAGGTTCCTCCTAACTCTTTAATTGAGTTGCTCTTCCACCTCTCCCCTAGGGGAGACCACCAGCTATGCCAGGTCCCTGGACACAGTGTGTAATAGATTGTCCCTTGGTTACTCTGACAGACAGACTTGAACTGCTGGAGACACTTCACTCAGGATGAATAATACCACTAACTTTTGGGTGTGCTGTGCAATATATAGGCTCCAGAAAGACCCACCTCTATGTCACTAACAGTGGACACAAAGCATGCTGTCACTTCCTTTGCACATATATGACACATCACAGGGGTTTGAGGGCAAACCTCCATGATCACTACTGGCAACCGTGCTTTCTTACCAGGATTACTGCCAGCATGGGAGAGATCTGTACACCAATTTTACACATGGCTACAATCTCCCCCTGGTGGAAGCCAACACCCCCGCTTGGACCTAAATTTGCGGACCCTTCCTTCAGGTAGCACTGCAACACATAACAATACACATTAGCATAGGAATACATTATTACAAAACGCATTTTTTTCTATGCACGAACATAATTACATCAGCCAGTTTGGTCACAGCAGCACATAGAACCACTCCATAGGAGAATTAATCTAGTAGTAATGCCTAGGGTCAGGTTTCTTCACCTCCCTCCCATTAGCATCCTGCACTGTAATACTGTAAGATCTGGGCGGCCCATTCTATGGCCTATACTCCATCTTATGCATGAAAATGTTGCGCCCGACACTCCATACCCTCATAAGGTAACAGCTCCTCTCCTCTGTCTTATACGCTGCATGATTGGATTTAGACATAATGTAATCCTCAATAGTCTCCCTCAGCCATGCATCCCTGTTATCCTCTATCTCCTGCATGAGAGGTTCAGGTACATATGGGTATTCAAGACCATGGGACCTTTTGTACCGTGCTACTGTTGCTCTCTCAGCCCTGCTGATGCGGATAAGCTTTTTATTACCTGCCCTGCCTGGCAGTACCCACGACAATGGCTCTTCAGGAGCAACCACGTCATATAATATGGAAGACCCTCGGGGAGTAACAAAGCCCTTTTGAATATCATACCATCTTTTCCTTAATTCTTCTAGGCGCTCCTCATCTGAGTACTCACCCTCATCCCACCAGTGATCAACTATGTCGCTCCTTATTAGTATGAATTGCGTACGATCCAACCAGGCCTCATACCCCTCAAACATAGGAGCCCACCATCTGGTTTCTTTCTCTACAGCCTGCTCTTTCACTGCTACAGCCATCTCTCCCTCCTCCGGTTCTCCCCCAGAAGAAACTCCTGATGTCCCTGTGGACCTATAGGCTGACCAAAGGCGTTTAGGCCTACCCCTCACATTGGTATTATAATCAATAGAATTAGTTCTCGATGACATCCCAGAAGCAATCATTGCCCTCCCCGATCCCTCATCGGAGGTAAAACATTCCCCCCAGTCCACATTTGACCCAGTCCGTTCCTCTGAGGTATCCCAGGACACCCCAGACCACCCTTGGCTAGACAGGGACCCGGATGAGGAGGTGACGGGTTTGAGCTATGGCCGGGGGCAGGGCAAAAAGGGACGTGTGCTGGCGATGCGGTACTACTATCCGCAGTTTGGCAATACCTCGGCCGGTGCCAGCGTTGAGCGGGTCAGGCTCACCCATCTCCTGGTTCCCGGGCTTCCGCACGGCCTGCCAACTCTTGCTCTTCTCACCTCCAGACACCCTGGTACAGCACAGCGGTCGCGATGGTGCGGCTTGCGTCCAGCCGGTTCCACTGTGTCCGCCGGAAGTGATGCCATCTATCTCGCGGGACACAGCGCCATCTTGGATGGGGTCCCCCACCGGTACTTCCTCTTCCAGTACGACATCCGGCGCCGGACGCGATGATTCGTTCCGCTGCTCCGTTGAGCCTGGACTAGGCCTTCCTTCTCTGCCGCCTTCATCGGAGCCTGAGGGTGGGAAGAGGGTTTCTCACCACTCCGCGGACTTGCGATGAGGTCCTCTTCTCTCACGATGGGAGTCGCCACGGCCGTAGGACTCATCCGCTCCGGTTGCATCAGCGCAGGTGCTTACGAACTCTCGGGACTCGGCTCCTCCACATCACAGGTAAGTGCTGGCTCTTTTTCAGCACCACTCTAGTGGCCCGTCGGTAGGCGCATCACCACCGATGTCGGGCTTGCTTGCTCCTCGTCCGACGGGGCAGACTCCGACGCTGGTAGTGGTACTTACGCAGGGGACCGACAGCGAGGTTCCGGGTTCTCGCTGCGGTTGCAGGCCCCAATTTCTTTCTTTTCAGTAGCGATCATTAACAGGGATCCCCATTCTCCGGGATCAGCTTTCTCCGTCTTTACCTTGGGCGAGGCTCCAGCCATCAGCTTGGCTGTCTCTCCTCCCGCCTCTGCGGCGTGCCCAGGCACAAATGATTCCACGGCCCATAGATAGTGTATTCCACACTGGGGGCATCTTGCAGTGGTGCTGGCTTCCCCGCCGGGTAACCTGCATTGAGTGCACAGGTACCGCAGCGTCTCTTTGTCACCCGCCTTCACTACCTGGAAGCCTCCTGGCAATAGGTAGGGTTGTAACGCAATTGCACTCGTGGTTGTATGGGTTAAGAGAGACACTCGGCACAGCAGTCTCTCCTGTTCACCAGCTCCTCGCAACTGAGGGGCAGGAAGCGCACCTTTAGCTCCTCCCTCTGACAACTCCGTTCTCAATTGGCAGATAAGAGGACCCCTCCCCCTGGTGGATATCAGAGGAGGGTCCCACAGATTCACTGGGTGACCCAGGATTGGCTCGGAGCCTGTCACAGTCCAGGAGGGCGCGGCCACAGCTTTTGCGCCTCTTCCCCCAGCAGGGTGGGGTTCTTTATTTCGCGTCAATCCCGGCCAACTTCTTGCAACCGTAGGATTTGCAAAATTCTCTTCACACGGCCCACGCGATCTCCCAGGAAAGCGGGAACCACCATTTTGGATTGCACGGCCATTCACATTAGCAGCTGAGGTAGTTTGTGTAGTGATCACCGCCTGGCAATCAGATTCTCCATTCTCTCCCCACATAATAGCAATATCCTCAACACTCTCATCTAGGGCAGCACCCCGGGCTCCCAGGCAGGACAAAAACGGCGCAGCCACTGCTTTAGCGCTACTCCATAACAAACTAACAAAAGTTCCTTCTGTAGCTTGATCCCCAGTGGTACACACACCACGTGCGCCCACTCCTTCAGTCGCGAACCGCCATCTTGGACTCTGCGCACCGCGCGGAACAACGTTACTTGTGGTCGCCATCTTTTCTTGTTGCTTTCTATCGCACATGGTGCTCCTCTCTGCTGAGCAGCCGCCATTTCGATGCAATAAAGAATACCAGTGCACCTTCCTACATGTAACTCATGTATGTCTGACTCATGTATGCACTACCTCAGGCTAGGCTCACTCTCTCACTGTATGCGGTATCTGTTTCTCTCCACTATGTGCTCTGTGGTAAGTGATCTGGTTACTGGCTTCTCCCATGCAGTATTAGGGCGTCAACCTCTCTTGGCTACCTCTAGCGCAGGTCCTCTCAGGAATTCCTGACCCGCGTTAACCAGGCTATCCCCTCAGGCATCCCACGACTAGCTGCCTCAAGGTGACCTGAACAGCTATAGCCCTGTCTCCAGACCCACTTTACTCCATTCAAGGCCCTAGGGTGTTCTTTGCGAGAGGACAACCACACTCCTGACTACCCCTAGGCTCCCGTCCCATCTACAGCACGTCCTGGCAGCATACATTCTCCTGTTTCCCAGTGTGCCTAGCAAAAGCCTGTCCTGTTGATAGGTATCTCAGCAGCGCCTTCAAAAATGTAAGGATCAGACCCCCACCCAATCTCATATTGGCCCCTGTTGGTGTAATCTGTCCCCAGTTACATGTGTGTGTCATGTGGTGCACCTGCTGGCAACAGGACTCCTGAGTCTCCCACGGGTTGGTAATGGGGAATATCACCATGACAGGCGTCTGAGGTAGTGTTCTGAGTCCTACTCACATTTGGTACAGCGCCTCCACCCCATCAGGATCCCTACGGCAGCAGGGAGGAGTATCTGACGGGGAACTCCTAGGTGCATCTTCCTGTGAAATAACTCCAGACTCACACAGGAAGGGTATCTTGAACCAGGGCATCTTTAATTGCATGTCTCTTGGCAGACTGACCATCACAGCGGCCGACAGTTAGCCGCACATCTTGTAGAGGTACTCCATGCAGAAGGTTCCTCCTATCTCTTTAATTGAATTGCTCTTCTACCTCTCCCCTAAGGGAGACCACCAGCTATGCCAGGTCCCTGGACACAGTGTGTAATAGATTGTCCCTTGGCTACTCTGACAGACAGACTTGAACTGCTGCAGACACTTCACTCTGGATGAATAATACCACTAACTTTTGGGTGTGCTGTGCAATATATAGGCTCCAGAAAGACCCACCTCTATGTCACTAACAGTGGACACAAAGCATGCTGTCACTTCCTTTGCTACATATATGACACATCACAGGGGTTTGAGGGCAAACCTCCATGATCACTACTGGCAACCCTGCTTTCTTACCAGGATTACTGCCAGCATGGGAGAGATCTGTACACCAATTTTACACATGGCTACACACATGTTAAGAGGGGGAGGGGGAGAAATATGGCATACAACTGGGACAATAATTGAAGTCACTTCTCAAGCATAACAGCTAGAAGTGTTCATCAGCTCCCAGAGATGCTTTATACTGTATACAGTATGTATTTACAGTACATTTAAATGGTGTCTTTAAAGTATTGTAGTATTTGTCAATGTTTTTTTTTTTTGTCTGTAATTAAATCGTATAATGTTACATTTACAGTACTTAGTGGCTTATTATTCAATTAAACAAGTGTGATTGTGACAATTTGCAAATACCGCCCGGAAACTCTCATTCACTTGAATGGGGGTTTCCGTGTGGTAGTGTCGAATCTGGACCATCGCGCTTTATTGATGAAGCCAAATATATTAGTAAGGGATGGCTAGTTTTCCAACCTTATGATACTTAGAAATTAAGCAACTGATTTCTCCCGTAGACGTTCCTGTCTCTAGCAATCGAACTAGAGACGATGAACCTGATTTCCCCAGAAAAGGTGGATTTGTTGGAGTCGGGCCTAATAAACATTCACAGGATAGACCTGAAAAACAAACTAATTAAATACAAGCAGAAAGGTAAGGAACGACTCTACTGCCAAGTTTTCACTCTCCGCTGAAGGAATAGCTTTACAATGAAGAGGAAACGGCAATGCATGCCAGTCTGTGCCATTGTTATACAGCGCTATATCAGGGGTGGCCAACTTCAGTCCTCAAGAGCTACCAACAGGTCAGGTTTTTCAGGATATCCCTGCTTCAGCATAGGTGTCTCAATCTTTGACTGAGCTCCCCTGCACTATATGATATGCTACAGATTAGAACAGCGTTGGGAAACCTGTGTGAGACGTGGATGCACTAGTAGCATTTTTGAAAAATATTTATTATGATTAGCTGCATAACACTGCAGTTATTACATCTGACGCAAGCACAAGCAAAAAAAAAAAACCCAAATGTTTTAACTTACATTTAAAAGCACACATGGCTTCATTCAAATCTTAAAATATTTATTTGCACAAATAGAGATTTCTCTGAGCTCAAAGGTCTATATAACTTTCAGGTCACGCGGCGCCAAGTGGACTTGCAACTGCAAGTGGAGCATCTTCCTCGGTCAAGGGCTTCATTAACCCACCATCCACCACCGCGGTAAGTGCACTAGAAGCATATTAACGTTGTGATGTTGTTGTGTATCTTGTTTCCAGTTCCTGGTATAAAAATGTATTTAAAGTGTCTACTCTCTGCACAGAGAAACCGTGGTCAATCCTTGATGGAGGCATTGGATTTGCCCACTAGGAAACACCTATACTTTTACATGGAAATCACATTTCATGGTGAATCATCCTCTCAGTCCAGTTGTTTCCTGAGTATTGGTGCAAAGTATAAAAAAAAAATTGGGGGGGGGTAGGGAATTCTAAAGATGGCAACCGTTATTAAAAAGTTCTAATAGGGGCTGGGACAAATGCAGATTTGCTGTAGGTTGTGATACCTTTTAGCAGATTAACCATATGGGTGTGCTAAATGTTATCAGAACCCACAAAAAAACTACATTATGAATTACTTAATGATTTCTTTATCCAACTGATTAAAATTAAACTATTTATAATTTAACTCAAAATTTACAAGTATTTTGACTTGAATGAATGAATTTAGGATTCTGATCTGCTAATCGATTAGACACTTTGAATTTACCACAAGTTACAGTTATCCATGGAGTATACAATACATGCAATGCATGCTGCTTGTTAGGGACTCCAACCCACTGGAGGAGGGAGTGCTGCAGAGATTGCAAAATTGTAGCGACCTGGACTGTAAATGTACAATGGTGGGACCCTTCAGCAATACAAGGCACCCCCAAAATATTAGTTTACAACACAATATCTCCAAAATAGTGAGCCACTGGAGGATTTCACAATGAAGCACCTCACTGGCTTGCGGAATAGCATCTCCTCACCTTTCAATTTGTCTGTTTTTGCTTTTACAGAGATCAAGTTCTCAAAATATAAGATCATCAAATGTAATTCATCAACATAAAGGTAGGATTCTGCCATTCTGAAGGTGTGGCGACAAATTGCAAGACCACTTAAGTCAGTTTTTCCTGAATCCCATGAAAAATGACTTATGTCCCAGCCCTTTATGAGAGGTAGACATCACCCCTGAAAATAATGGCCTGTGCATAAAGGGGATGTTAGCCATTTATATTTTGGGTACAGATTTGGACATCCATAGTCCATGAACTGGGACGCTCTATGTGCCTGGAGCTCCGAGAGACGCCTTTGTTTAGTAAATAAAAATGTAAAAAATGAGGGAAAGGAGGATAGTGTTGCTGACAGTTATAGTATCTTGGAAAAGGACGCTGCCTCTTTTCTTAAAAATGTTGCACAATGAGAGACCTTCCACTTCAGATGCTTAAGGAAACAGAAGTGTTGAAATGGTATATTGCTGGATTGCTACTTAAGGCTGCGTCCATGGTGTGTGCGCGCCCGTGCGCCTCTAGCTGGAGCGATTTGTGCCCTCTGGTAGAAGCGACGAGGGGTTGGGGGGTACGTGTCCGTGATGTCACGGAGCTGGTTCGCTCTCATTGGGCGAACCGCTCACATAACCCGGCCATCACGCTCTGGATCGCACATGCGGTCACGTGATTTATGGCTGGCCTCAGAGGCACCGCATTCTGATCGCATCGCGCTCACAGTGGACGCGGCCTAATAAATTGTTGTGTGGATATCAGCTCATTATTTATAATGCACCAGCATATTAAGTCTCACAGTACAGTGGGGGTTTCATAGACCATTACAAAATTGCAATAGTTATACTGTATGTAGTAGGTAAGGAGGACTCTGCTTCAAGGTGCTCATCGTCAGAAAGGGAGAGTAGAAACACAAACTATGACATTATTTTCATCTAAGTCAGAGATTCTCAAACTTTTACCCATCGCGGACCACTTCAGCGTTAATTCTTTTAAGGACCACCGTACTTTCTCTGATTAATATACACATACCGGCAATTTTCTTAATGATCTCTTATAAGTAACAACCTTTAACTCTGATACACTGGCAGTGATGTGAAAGACTCTGACTGAAAGAAACCGTTAACTGAAGTGAATTTTGAGTGGCTTTTGGACCACAGTTTCAGAACCACAGATTTAGATCATTATAATATGGGAACCACGGATTTAGATCATTGTAATATACCTCACTTTGCAACAGATAAATGTAGTGCTACTGGAAATTAACCTTTAAAAATGACATCACGTAGAACATGGTCTTTCTGAGGAATGGAAATGAATTTGTTTCTCTATATTTTAACATTGCCTTGTTTAGGCAGGAATCTCAGCACATTGATTTCTTTGCTATTAAAAGATGAGCCCAAGGATGCCGCTGGTTCAGTGACAGCCAAAACCTACTCTTGTCTTAGAAAAGAATGTCTGTTGTGCAGTTTAAGCACAGTTTCTATGTCATTAACTTCAGACATGGTGAATAATCTCTTGTGTCCCGCTCCATCACAACTCTAGATCCCGTTCTTGTGATTATACTTTTACAATTGTTCTTCACTTGTTGCATAGCGTAGTTCATGCTGTAAATAATAATTTCACCCCCTTGCTGCCAGAAAGTCCTGCTGTATTATTTTATGTCAATAGGCTCAAAGTAGTGTGTAGTTATAGTTCCCTAGCCTATCTGTAACCTCACACATTGGCAGTTAATCATTGTAGTAGACTTAGTCATTAGAAAAGCATTTTGCTGGAATGCTTTCTCTGTGTTTTAACGCTCTCCTTAAACCTTGTGCTAAACTGTCTCACGCCCTCCTCTCATAAAACTATTGCTATTACTTTAACCCCTTGAGTGGCCCATGATGTAGCCATGGTATATGTTTTTTTAGGGGAGATTGCGTTCAGCGCTCCATGCATGTTCTGAATGCAAGAGGACGCCTCCATTTGCGTCAGTGATGCTGCGATCACGGTGATAACATCATGCCGAGACCCCTCTGTCACTCAATGGGATAAAGACAAAGTGAACATCAGATGAGAGTCCTCCCCTGTGCCTTCCTCTACACCTATTCTCCTGAGTCCCCTTTCATCTACTCTAGATGCTTTCCCCCTGTAACAGAGGAGAAAGTATTGCAGTTCCTAGTCTCCTCTCTTTCTACTACCTGTCAGCTTAATTCTATTTCTTCCCATGTCCATCGACCTCTCTTTCCCATTGTGATCCCTGCACTCCCATTCTCAACTTTCCCCCCATCTCTGGTATATTTCGTTCCCTGCTGTTGTGAGACCTAATTTCAAGAACAACACTCTTGACCCCACTAACCTATCTATCTAACTATCCCGATGCCTGTCTCCTTCCTTTTGCCTCTAAACTTCTGGAACGACTTGTATCTTTTCGCATGCTTTATGCTGTCATAGACCCTCTCCTATCAGGTCTTCATTCTGCTCACTCAATCAATTCACAGACATTTCATGGACAGTGATTTGGAAAATTGGGTACAAGGGATAAAGGGCTGGGGAGTTTCAGCTTGGTGATGTTAAAGCTGCTCTATTTCAAACAGCAGCGAACGGCTCACACCCTTTGGCTGCCCTTCGACTGCGCCAAAGGCTGTCTGCCTTTGGGGCAACGCAGATGTACACTGGGGTAGTTCAGATTCAGTGCAGCTGTGAATACAAAGTTCTTTGTCTTCTTGACTCATTAACATTCCAGTGGGTGGGGTTGACATTCCACAAATTACAAGCAAATGCTAACCCTTAGCACGCTGGTCATGTGACGAGGGGAGCAGCTCTTGGGGAACCCCATCATGCGGTCTGCCTTTGGGGCAACGCAGATGTACATTGGGGTGGTTCAGATTTCATCTGTATGCAGATGAGACAACTATCTATCCAACCTCACATCTGCAGTACAGTCTGAGGTCTCCAACTGTCTCACAGCAATCTCATCCTCAATAACAGCCAGAACTTTTTAAAATCAATATGCCCAAGAATGAGCTGCTCATAATTCCACCTGAATCAAGCCCCACTGTTCCCTTTTCCATCACTGTCAGTAACATTGCAATCCATCCAGTTCCCCAAGATTATTGTTTAGGTGTCATATCTGACTCTTCTTTTTTTTTTTCTCTCTCCTTACCCTAGTGCTATTGCCAATGTTGTCGCTTCTTTCTGCGTAAAATTGTCACAATATTATCTGTTTCTCTACTACTTAAATGTTAATGCATGCCCTCATTCTCTCCCGCTGAAGTACTGCAACCTTCTCCTTATTGGACTCTGACTTTCAGCTTTCTATCCTTCTATCTAACACAAAATGCTGCGAGGATAACCTCACTCTCAATCAGTCTCTGCTTCTCTCCTTCTGAAAACTCCATGATGGCTCCTTATTAAACTCTGCATTCTCTACAAAATTCTTCTCTCTTTCAAAGCTCTTCACTCCTTAGTCAATCCTTTTTATATCTCCGTTTTTATCTTGCAGTACAGCCCTACTTGCTCTCTAAGCTCTGCTCAGTCCGGTGTTCTCTCTACACCTTGTGTCACTACAGCCCTCTAACACCCACAACTCTTCTAAAATGCTGCACTCTACCTCTGGGAACCCCCTCCCTCTCAATATCTGCCAAGCACCTTCTAACCTCTGAAAACTCACCTGTTCAAGGAAGTGTTTAATTAGCCCTGGGTGACCACTACTCACTAAATTACAGTATGTTCTTCTACACACTCTAACCCAGGGGTGGCCAACTCCAGTCCTCAAGGGCCACCAACAGGTCAGGTTTTAAAGATATCCCTGCTTCAGCATAGGTGGCTGTCGTTGACTGAGCCACCTGTGTGGAAGCAGGGATATCTTTAAAACCTGACCTTTTGGTAGCCTTTGAGGATTGTAGTTGGTCACCACTGCTCTAATCAAAGCACTCAAATGTACCCCTGTTTCTGTTAGTCTCCTCACGGGCCGATTAGATTAAGATCTTCAGGTTAGGAACATCTTTCTCCCAATATTACAATTATGTCTTGATGCACTTATCCTATCTGTATTATTGCATTCCTTGTATTGTAATTGTATCGTACCTGGTTAGTGCTATACAAATATGCAAACATACGTTGCCCTCACTCATTGCCATATCCCACTTAGGTGCAACACAACTGTCAGTGCAGGAATCAGGAGCCTCTGTTTCTCAGGTAAGAACAGTCTTCTTCCTGCAAATTTAAAATATACCCTCCCCCTTTTCTATTCTGCTGTAAACGCCAAAAAGAGACCGGTGAGAACAACACGGCTACTAGAACGTTGAAATCTGAATCCCTTTTGTGTGATGTCACTTTTTGTTCAACAAGAGTTTGCACAAGTTTAGAAACTTTTCATATAGTTGAAAAAGCTTGGAATTGCCTCCATCTAGCCCCAGTATAGGAACTACAGTGGTAACTACAGGCCCGCCAACGGGGCGGGGGTCTGCCGGGGTTGGCCTCCTGGGCCCTGCGAGTCAGGGGGCCCGGCCCCCCTGTGCGGCTGTGCCCGTTTTATTAAAATAATAAAAAAAATGTCGGCAAGTCCCCATGCGCATGCGCATGCGCAGGGAAGCAGTGTGTCCGGCCTGCTGCCAGTGGGCCCGCTCCCAACGTGGGACGGAGGGGAAGCGACGTTGCGAGCCCGCGCGTGCAAATTCAGCTTCCCCCCCCCCGCACGTGCCAATTCAGCTTCCCCCGCGCGCTCGCCTCCTACCCCGGGCAGTTGTAGAATTAGCCCTCCAGTTTCGCCACCTACCTCCCGAGGCGCCCCGTGGCAAGGAAGCAGCACCCACCTGATCAAGGTCAGTCACCCAGTCAGTCACCCACCCAGGCAGGCAGTCACCTGTCTTGTTGAAAATATAAAAATAAACAGATTTCATTGTAATGTTTTTTTCCGTATTATAATAAGAAAAAAACAGTAAAGTAAAAGTTCCGCGCTAAAAAATATTTTTTCGTGGTAGATGCGCTACGGGTTCGGGAGGCGGGGGCCCTGCTCCTTTCATTTGTCCTGGGCACCATGATTTCTGTTGGCGGCCCTGTGTACCGTTTTTTATGTGCAAAATATTTGAGGGTCTGGGATTGCTGCTTTAAAATGTAATTATTTAAACTAATCAAAAAGTGCAGAGCTCATTACCACAGCTATGTTGTTTTATTTCCTGTATGTAAAGTTGTCTGCACCTCTGAACATGAACACAAAACAATCCTAAATTATACAATATACATTTCTGTTATGCAGGTTGGCGTCAGAGGTGAGAGGTATATAATAAGGAATGTGCCTGTTGGGATCTGCTTGATCATTGATTGTGTTGGAAATGATGCAGGTAGGTGCAACCTGTGCGTGTGTCTCTCTCACTCTCTCTGTATAGAGAGATCTGTGATATAGCCGGGATTTAATTTACCAGCTCCCCCTCTGTCTCCGCTCCCCCTCTCTCTCCGCTCCCCATTCACCTCTCTATCTCTCTCCCCCCTTCCCCTCTCTGCCCCATCTCTTTCTCCCCCATTCACAGCAATCCGTTCCCCCCGCACATGAATGCGGCCCCCTCTCCCTTCACAGCTCCGTTCCCCCTTCCCCCCGCTGACAACTCCACCCCACCCCCTCCCAATCACAGCTCCGGTCCCCCACCCTGTTCACAGCTGCACCCCCCCGCCCCCGTTCATATCTCCGATTTCCCCCCCCTTCACAGTTGGGTTCCCCCTTCCTTCACAGTTGGGTTTCCCCCCCCCTTCACAGCTCCGTTCCCCCCTCCCCCTTCCTTCACAGCTCCGTTCCCCCCCCCCCTTCACAGCTCCGTTTCCCCCCCTTCAGAGCTCCATTTCCCACCCTTCAGAGCTCCGTTTCCCCCCCTTCACAGCTCCGTTTCCCCCCCTTCACAGCTCCGTTTCCCCGCTCCCCCTTCACAGCTCCGTTCTCCTCCCCCTTCACAGCTCCGTTCCCCCCTCCTTCACAGCTCTGTTCCCCCCCCCACCACCACTTCACAGCTGCGAGATGGGGGTATGGGTGCAGTGTCACACTCACATAGTACAGGGTGCAGTGCACTCTCACTGACACACTGACACACACACACACGAGCAAGTAATGTTTACAGCAGAAGCAGAAGAAGCAGCCTCTTTCCCCCCACCCCACCGTAGCTCACATGCAAAGTTCAGAAGCTGCAGATCAGCCTCTCTTCCCCCCCCCTCCTCCTCCCCCCGAAGCTCACAGCCCATCTCCCTCTCCCATCACATACCACAGGCAGCAGGAGGCTTGAGTCAGCGAGGACTGCATGCGCGCTCCTAGGAGAGGGGAGGGAGGAGAAGAGAGGAGTGGGGGGAGCGGAGGGAGGAGAGCCAGGGGCAGCAGTGAGTGCGGGCAACACCCCTCTCCCCTCCGTTCCCCGGTGCTCATTTCCCCCCCCCCCCCCCCCACCATCCCCTGAAGCTCGAGTGAGGAGGACATTATCTCTTGCTCGGAGCAGTGAGGAGGGGCCTGCGGGGTGAGGAGGAGAACCGTCGGGTGAAGTTTCCCTGTTTTGACGTCACCGCAAACCCCACAGCCAATGGAAGAGGGCTACAGCGAGAGGTGTGGCCAGCCGCCAACAAATCAGAAAACGCACAAACCCACAGACACACATCCTGACAGACAAACATTTCAGAGAGTGTGTGTGTATATATGTATATATATATATATATATATATATATATATATATATATATATATATATATATATATCACTTTTGCTTCATTCCATCAAGATTTTCCCCCAACTATAAGACTTTGCATGTGTCTAATTGAATCTACCGTACATATAGCACGTAGGGTTGCCAGGTGGTTTGTCCAGAAACACTGGACACCCACGCCCCCCGAACACACACAAAAAATACCCTCACCTCCCCCCAAATACATTTTAAAAATACCCCCACCTCCCCAATACATATAAAATATACCCTAACCTCCCCAATACATTTAAAATATACCCCATCATGATCTCATCTCCCCAGGCTGGCCCCCATCACCATCTTATCCCCCCCATCATCATCATCTCACCATGCCCCCCCATCATCTTCTCACCCTGCACCCATCCTCTCACCCTGCCCCCCCCATCATCTCACCCTGCTCCCCCATCCTGTCATCACCTCACCCTGCCCCCCAATCCTGTCACCATCTCACCCTGCCCCCCTCCTATCCTGTCACCATCTCACCCTGCCCCCCCATCCTGTCACAATTTGGCCGGGGCCGGGCGCCCCCCCCCCCCCCATCATATCCCCTAATCTGTGTCCTTACCTTATTGATAGGAAGGAAACGGACGTCTCTGGGCCGCCGGGGTGTGGGCTTTGCCCCAGCTGTCCTCTGATTGGCTCTCCGCTCCTCCAATGAGGGACAGGCGGCACACAGGCGCACACACACACACACACAAGTGCTCCTGCCTGCCCCCAGTCTCAGTACTACTGTCTGCACTGCCTGCCCTCGCGCCTGCGCTGCCGCAAAAATGGTAATACCGGACACATGTGTCCGATATTACCTCCGATTTTATACCGGACAGGCAACGGAATTACCGGCCTGTCTGGGTGAAAAAAAGACACCTGGCAACCCTAATAGCACCCAAAAAGATCAATATGAGGCCATCTACTCTTTTAAAATAAGACGACAATAAGTTATCTGTAATTCTTTCCACATCTGCTGCTCAAAAACGCATCTTGTTCCAAGCATTATTTTTTTCATTTCTGAGGCCTCAAATGTCTTTGTATTCCCCCCTCCCCCACCAACCCCCTCCCCGCCAAAATGTGGCTTCTCCTTTTTGTTTCCATGTATCATGAAGAGGCCTACTCGCTGCAAAATATCTACTGTTAATGAGTACATTTAAAAAATTAGGTTTTGCAGAAATTATACACAGCCCTGAGTCTGTTAACATTGATACTAATCTCTGCACTTCTGGTCTTTCTGCAGTCATGCTCAAAAATACTTTTGAATTTCTTCATTTCAATGTGAAGTACTATATGTATATGAAAATGGAGGCGCTGGAGCACACCCTGCGGGACGTGGCAAAGATGGAAGAGCACCGAAACTATGATATATTTGTGTGTATCCTAATCAGTCGTGGTATCTCTGACACCGTATTCTGCACAGATCAGAGTTTCCCTGGATTTCCTCTGGACCGAGTTAAAAACTTTTTCATTGGAGATTCCTGCCCGGCCCTGCTAGGAAAACCAAAGCTGTTCTTTGTCCAGAGTTATGTTGTAAGTGAGGCTGAACTGGCATATGTTTCTAGCTTTGTGGAAGCTGGTAGGCCTGGGGATACTAGCACTGCCAACAAGGAGGAGATACTCAGGAGTCCTAAACTTCCCAGCGAAGCAGACATCTTATGGAGCCACTGTAAGTTGGATGAGCTGGAACTGCAGAAGTCACCAAACTCCTCCTCAAGCTATCTGAGATGTCTGTCAGAGTTACTGTGCGACCAGAAAAACAGGTAAGGCTACAACACTAAGGCCTTGACCCCGCTGCCTACTACGGACGCTGCACGGACGAGAGCCCTCCCCTCAATGGCCCCGGGCCTGCTGCGAGGGGGGGCTGCAGCGCTGGGGCGAGAGTTGCTCCTGCTCTCAATAGAATTGAGAGCAGGACTCGCGACAAGCGATATGGCACGCCCCCCGGTGGTTCAGCCAATGAGGGCGAACCTGCCGGGTGACGTCATGGCCGCGCCCCCGTCACTCCCCCGCCATGCCCCCCCCCCCGGTCTCTCTTCCTGCAGTGAGCTGCAGACCAGGGAATCGGCTGCACGTGCCGCCAATCTCACGGGTGCGCGTTGCAGCGGAGTTACCGGGGCCTTAGCCTAAAGCAGCAATGTCACATTTTCTGCTGCGTCTATATAAACCCCAGCCTTTGCTTACTGAAGTTTGGAAATAAGGAGGGCTGTGTATAAAACTAACCACATTATAGGTGTAACGGGTATTCCCTGTGAATACAGACGCTACTGATACTGTATATTACCTGTATGGCTCTCAGGAGCCTAAGCCTCTGCTCGGGTAGCCTGGGGTACATACATATAACTATCTTGTGGTGCAACGCCTCCACCTGGGAGGGATCCCAACTAAGTGGGAGGAGGCCCTCACAGGAAACAATCACGATAAGCACACTGGTGTAAAACAGGACTGGCTTTACTAAACATGTGCACGTAACTTACATTCTATGCAAATCACATTCAATGCTAGAACTGGGGTAAAGTATAACGTAACCCCGCTCCCACCACCGTGTACCCCCACACCGTGTCCACAGTATAACCCCCCTTGTCCCGTAGTCAGCGCTGTCACTATATGCGAGTACTCGTGTGGTGCACGTGCGTAACGATACCTGCCCAGTGCGACGGCACCTGGGCGTTCAAAAGGAACTTCGCAAAGGATCTGACGACCTTCCTGGCGGCGTCCGGTTCCTCCGGTGAGATTATCGGTCAGGGCCGACCACCCTTGGTATAGTTCTGCTCTCTCTGCGGAGTAGGCTTGATCCCAAGCCTCTGGATGGGAAGCGCAGCGTCCGCTGTGTGCCTAACCGACACTATATGTGCTAATGGGGCAGGGTCCCTAACCTGGGGCCTGTCCTTGAAGCACTACAAACTATAGTACTGGGTGGCTCAGGGCTAACTGGGGCCTAGGGGGCTGCTGGCCTAGTGCAGTGGGTCACTGACCTCTGCACCCTCACCTCCTTCCCCTTTGCCTCTCCTGGCGCCGACTGACTAGCGTGGGCTCCGTGACAGCTTCCTATCCCCTGCCTATGAGGATCCTCTCACCCTATTGGTTCCCTGGCATCACGTTGGGTTCCTAAGGCTCATGGGACTTGAAGTCCCTGCTCAGAGCCTCCTCATTGGTGGCAGTTCGCGCACTTCCACTGCGCGAGAGTTCCTGGCTGGCCACCGCGATGAAACCCTTACTGCGCATGCGTGCTCAATCTAAAATGGCGGCGCCCTGCACCGGGAGCCGCCGGGAGTCCCTAACGCCGCTCCGCTACTGCCCAGTCTCTCCCCTGCTCACTGATGATGCACGCCGTGTGCGCACACGCACCTACACCCGCAACCGGCCGCCCTACTCCCGACCGGGCGGTGAGTACCTGGATAGGGGGGGTCCGCTGAGCAGAGGGGGGCCTGGCTACATCCTCCCCCTGGTAAAAACCCCAACGCCCTCGCTTGGGTAGCATGACTATAACTATACACAGCAGTTATATAATGAAAATGGCACGACATCATTATATAATAAAAATGCGGCAATCAACTACAATCTTACACGTCAGCTCTATATCAGATTGTACATTTCATTGAACATCACAATGACGGACTGCACTTTGCTGCGAGCCCACTGCTGAGCCCCATAATGGGGTGCCCCAATTTGGTCATAGGTTACCCGGTTTGGAGGGTACCTTACTCTTTGACTCCTACGGAGCTGCTCTTCAGCAACTCCCTCTGGGGAGTAATAGGTACAGTCCTGAGGCTCAGCCTCTACCCTTGAGGGGAGAAATGTCTCTGAACAGTCTCTGTTGGGCACAAAGCACGGGCTCTGTGGATCCAAAGGCTGGCCTGTTGATGCCTTAGTAGGCGTTGGCCTACGGGGCCCTTTACCCGTAGCTCCTCCGGGGGATGCCCTTTCAGTGGAATAGTCCCTTTGAGAGGGTACTTCCATAGGGTCTTCAGGAGTTTCAGAATTGGTGTAATTATTTACAGTCTCTTGACCAACCTCTGAGAAATCGGATTCACCGTTCAGCGGTGTGGCCAGTATTTCTGCTTCCTCATCTCCCACTTGTGGAATGGGGAGAAGATGATTTCGATGCCAAACCTTTACCCGGCCTTGATGCGATAGACCGGGAGGCCAGGCATCTGTGACTCGTCCTCATATATACCATCTCTCCATCGGTCCGCCAATTTATGTTTTCCTGGGACTCCCAGATTACGAAGCAACACAGCGTCCCCAGGACAAAGCTCTCGATACTTTACTTTATGGTCGTATCATCTTTTGTTGCCTGCATACAGTTTAGCTGCAGACTTTTCAGCCTGTTGGTACGCTTGACATATTTGAAATGGGTAGCAATGTGTATCCCATCCGTTGACACTCAAAGACGTACATCTACTGGCTGTCTCGCCTCTCGCCCAAACATAAGGAAGTATGGGGAGAATCCAGTAGACTCATGGCGGGTACAGTTGTATGCATGTACCAAGGCCTCCACGTGTTGACTCCATTCAGTTTTCTGCGCACCCTTCAGGGTTTTCGAGCATGTCCAACAAGGTCCTATTAAATCGTTCTGGCAAAGCGTCTCCTTCAGGATGGTATGGAGTCGTCCGTGATTTAGCAATATTCAGCATTTTGAGCAATTCCCGGATCAGAGTGCTCTCAAAATCTCGACCTTGGTCTGAGTGAAGCCGGTTTGGAAGACCGTAGTGAACGAAGTACTTCTCCCATAGTATTTTTGCCACTGTGATGGCTTTCTGGTCTTTCGTGGGGAAGGCCTGAGCATACCGGGTGTAATGGTCCGTGATGACTAGCATGTTACATATTCCTCGGGTATCGGGCTCAATGCACAGAAAGTCCATACACACTAGGTCCATTGGGCAAGAACTCTTTAGGTGGGCCATCGGCGCTGCTCTTGTAGGCAAGGTCTTGCGTTGTATACACCGGGAACAACGGCGGCAGTGTTGTTCTACCGCTTCTCACATTTTGGGCCAGAAGAAGCGGTCTCTGACCAACCCAAAGGTCTTCTCTACACCAAGATGCCCATGTTCATCATGTAGAGACTTCAATACCATATATCTTAGAGTTTGGGGTAGAACCAGTTGTCGCCTATCAGGGTGGTCGTGATATTGTACTACCCGATAGAGTAAGCAATTGTCAATTTCAAACTTGTCCACCTCACGCATTAGCAACGCGATCAGGTCTCTGGGAGCACGTTTCAGTAGGGCTGGATTCTTTCTTTGAACAGCTTGCCTAATGATGCTGATTACCGGATCTCTCATTTGATAGTCCACTAGGTCTTTCCAACGTATTACCTTGTCGTGAGTTATATTCATTCCCTTTGGATCGCAGTAGGCGGCTGGGATAGCCTGCGACCGGCATCCTAAGGAATCTGCAACCCGTAGTTCGGAGAAGACCACTTGATTGTTGATGATGGCTGTGCTACACATTGCTCACATCCCTGGCCCCGGGATTTCTTCTCACTCATCATCGGAAGTAGCACTTAGTCCTGGTCGCCGGGATAGAGCGTCAGCTCCAATGTTCAAAGGCCCCCAGCTTATACTTCAGAGAGAATCTGTAATTACATAGAGTTGCCAGCCATCGGTGCCCTGCTGCATCCAATTTGGCAGAGGTATTCATGTACGTGAGGGGATTGTTATCCGTCCTTACCTCAAACGTAACACCGTAGAGATAATCATGGAGTTTTTCCGTGATCGCCCATTTGAGAGCCAGGAACTCTAACTTGTGTACAGGGTATTTTTGTTCACTGGGTGTCAGACTGCGGCTGACGTAGGCTACGGGCCGAAGGCCCTCGGGGTGCTTCTGATGTAAGACGGCGCCCAGTCCATTGAGACTGGCATCCACATGCAGAACGTATGGTTGTTCTGGATCAGCATACGCAAGCACCGGTGCTTCGGTCAGGCTTTTCTTCAAATACAGGAAGGCCTGTTCACACTCGGACTTCAACAAATGGTTGATGGGCCGACGTGGCCTTCCTTCCTGTATCTTCGGGATATATCTTCAAAAGATTGTTATGGGGTTTAGCTCGACTGGAGTACCCTTCCACGAAGCGACGGTAATACCCACAGAAGCCCAGGAACGATCGCAGTTCCATGACATTCTCGGGACGAGGCCAGTTCACTACCGCTTCTACTTTGGCCGGATCGGTGGCAATTCCTTGAGCAGACACGATGTGTCCCACGTAAGTCACCGAAGTGTGACAGAACCGACACTTGTCGAGGGACAACTTCAATCCTTCTTTTCCAAGACGGTCTATCACTTAAGCAGCCTCTCTTCGTGCTCCTCCAGGGTCTTCCCGAAGACAATGATGTCGTCCAGGTAAACTAGACACTCCCGAGGGTTCATGTCTCCAATAGTTTTCTTCATCAGTCGCTGGAAGGTAGTAGGTGCCCCACATATACCTTGGGGCATATGCGTAAATTGGTAGAAACCCAAGGGGCAGACGAAGCAGTCTTTTCCTGGTCCTCTGCACTCATAGGTACCTGGTAGTACCCAGATTGTAAGTCGAGAACACTGAACCATTGGCTCCCGGTTAGAGTATTCAGAATCTCTTCAATGCGAGGAAGGTTGTATTGGTCGGGTACCGTACGATTATTCAGGGTTCGATAATCGACACACAGTCTTACGGATCCGTTCTTCTTCCTTACCACCACTATGGGTGACGCATAAAGACACAGAGACTCCGTCAAAATCCCAGCGGTCTCCATTTCTTTCAGGACGTTCCTTACATCGTCCACATCCCAGGGGGCGATGCGACGAGAGCGTTCACGAAACGGAGTGGTGTCACTCAATCTAATGGTGTGTTGGGCACTGCGACTGCAACCCACATCCATCTCACTGGTGGAAAACACCATCCTTCGTTCATTAAACTTGGCTGTCAGTCGACCCTTCCACTCAGTTGGCAGCGTCGAGTCTCTGAAGTTGAAATCCAGATCGACTAACTGCTCATCCACTGCAGCGGCGTTCACCAGTGGCACTGTTTCCACAGGGCTGACCGGATATATGCGGCCCAAACTTCGTCATGCATCAAGGTCCATCGGGAATGGGGAGATATTCTGAACATATACGTAGGTTCGTAGAGGAATTGTAGTCATCCACTCTCTCACTTTGGGTATTACCCTATACCCTCTCTGAACCTCTTCCTCAGGGGTACTCTCCAGAGAGAAAAGATGATCGGTCTCATCTCGATCGGGATAACAGCACCAGACGGCCATACGTTGCACTCCCCCTGGTAAAATGGTCGTCAGTCCGCGTTGACGATTGTAGAGGTCCCCGTGACGCTCTAAGGCATATACCCGGTTGCACTCCTCACGTAGTACAGGGTCAAGGAGTGGATTGGCCATTGGTAATTCGTTGGTCTCTTTCAGGTATGCTCTGATTACAGCTCGCACTATATCAGTATTCGTTCCCAAGATGATCGGGTACTGACACTGTCCTTGAGGCTTCGGACATACCATTGCTTCCACATGCATGGGATGCTTCTTGCCGGTGTTCAGTTGGAGTATCTCCAGTTGAACTCTCACGATCCCATCGATGGGGTAATCTTCATTACTTAACCCCCTCACCTTCATATGTTCCGCCGACCGCAGGGGACAGTGTTTGAGGTGTTGGTCATAGAATTGTCTGTATATTATGGTCACTTGGGATCCAGTGTCCAGTAGAGCAGAGGCATAGATCCCTTCTACTACCACACGCACGATGGCAGATGGGCCTACAGTACCTGACTGTAAGCATCCCCTGGTGGAGTTCCATCGTCGGAGCTTGGGTCAGTAGGAGCTTTGGGAGACATAGGAGTGGCCTCGGATATCTTGACTTGTGTGGTTTGTATCCGGCAGATCATGGACCTAGCCGAGCTTCCTTTACTTGGCGTTTTTTTTTCTTGGTTAACTCCTTCGGGGCACTCTCTGGAGAAATGAACCCTTCTGTCCACAGCCATAATAGACGATATCCTTGGGATCAATTCGTCTTGGGTAAGTGGGGGAAGATTTCCCCGAAGTTCGGCCTTTCATTGAGGGTGACTTGGGTGGCTCCTCTTCTTCTTTGACAGGTTTCTTGACCCGGCGAGCGGAGGCTCCCTGAATGTCACTCGTAAGCGGTTCTTTGACTGTGGAGGACGTATGTAGCTTTGTATAGGCTTCATGTCCCTTGACAAGCCCCAAGATGTCAATGAATGTAGGGGGAGGCCCCTCCATTATTGAGCACCTAATCATAATCACAATGTGATGCGTGGGAATGGCCCCTCGGAGGAACTGCTTGCGCCGGTATTCGTCCATATCTGAGGCTGGAATGAGGCCGCAGATTCGCAATTTCCAAAGTACCAGCTGAATTCGTTGAAGAAAATCTGACAGGTCTTCTTTCTCTTTCTGTCTGAGACCATAATATTTGAACCACAGCTCACTTTCCTCTTGTCATGACGAGCTCACCACAAACTAGGCGGGACCGCGGTGCTGAGGTGGGATAGGATATAACGCCACCCACAGCCACGAGGGCACGTCTTGAGAGTAGAATGGACTGGGTGCTGTTAGCCAAGTCCGGGGTTAGAGAGAGACGTAATTGTTTACCATTTGCCGGGTTCGGGGTGCCAGAGGTGCGGAGAGTCGTATTGCCGTAAGCCAAGTTCAGGGTGCCAGAGGTGCGGAGAGTCGTATTGCCGTAAGCCAAGTTCAGGATGCCAGAGGTGCGGAGGGTCGTAGAGGAAGCTGGTTCAGTGCACGAGGAAGACTGCAAAATAAGACAGGACAGGACTAGGGAGGCAGAGAGTGATGAGAACAACTGCTTCTATGCTCAGCCGATGAGTTAGTGAAACTGTAGGGTATATATGGGAGAGAGGGTCCAATGGCAGCGCAGCAAGGTGGAGGTGTGTGGAAGGGCCAGGCTATGGCAGGGATAGGTCCAGCATGAGTCCCAGGGAAGGAGCAATAAAGCCCAGTGGTAAGGCTGCATTTGATTGCAGCAATGGTTTGAGGTGCTGTGCCTTTAAGGGGTTGGTGCGCCTCCGTGTGGCCGCGCCTCCGTGTAGCTGCGCTTGCGGGCGCGTGACCGGGCATACCCGCCGGACCAACACTAGAAGAGGAGCATTGGTGTGCGCGCGCCCATGTGGAGCTGCGATCGGCGTCCTGGAGGAAGGCTGCCTGCGTGCCGCGGGAGGACCCGGCGGAGCTGCAGGTGAGTGGGGAGCACGCCGAGGGCGGCGTGACTCCCGGATCGTTACAGTACTCCCCCCTTCAGGGGCGACCTCTGGGCGTCCATGACATGGCTTGGAGGGATTCCTACGATGGAAAGCCTTGACGAGTCGAGGCGCGTGGAGATCACGGTGGGGAATCCATGAGCGTTCCTCTGGTCCGAACCCCCTCCAGTGGACCAGGTATTGTACTCCTCCTCTGGAGAACCTAGAATCCAGGATAGACTGGACCTCATATTCCTGTTGACCTTGGATCAGAAGAGGGAGTGGAGGAGAAGTGGTCTTGGAAAAACGAGGACTCTGAAATGCTGGTTTTAGCAAAGGTACATGAAAGACCGAAGGAATCCTCATCGAGGGTGGAAGACGCAGACGATAAGCCACAGGATTAATCCTCCTGACCACGGGAAAGGGACCGAGGAACTTGGGTGCCAGCTTCATAGTAGGGACCTTTAGATGAAAGCCATACCCTGTCTCCTGGAGCGAACTCCGGAACCTGGCTTCGAAGGCGTTCTGCCTGGAGTTTCTGTCTCCCAGTGGCCACCTTTAAGTTCTCCTGAATCCTCCTCCATAAGTCTTTCAGCCGGGAAATACACTTGTCGACTGCTGGTACCCCTGAGGATAAAGGGGAGAAGGGTAAGCGGGAAGGATGAAAGCCAAAATTTATAAAGAAAGGAGATTCTTGAGTGGAGTCATTACGAAGGGAGTTGAGAGCAAACTCGGCCCAGGTTTTGGTTGGCTCTCTCCGTCTGCCCATTAGTCTTTGGGTGGTACCCAGAGGAAAATTGTAATGAAATGCCCAATTTTCCAGAAAAGGCTCGCCAAAATCTTGACACGAATTGAGACCCTCGGTCTGAAACGATGGTCGAGGGTACTCCATGGAGACGAAAGATTTCCTGGACGAAAACATCCGCCAGCCTGGAATAATTCGGAAGACCCCTCAAGGGAACAAGGTGTGTCTGTTTGGAAAAACGATCAATTACCACAAGAATAGTATTCATCCCTTTGGAGGTTGGGAGCTCTACGATAAAATCCATAGAAATATGGTTCCAGGGACGGTCTGGGATGGGTAATGGAAGAAGAAGGCCTGCTGGTCTGACCCGGGGTACTTTGTTGCGAGCACATGTGCCACACGCTTTTACAAACTCCTCCACATCTTTGGACCTCTCTGGCCACCAGAAGGTTTGCTGGACAAGGTAGTTAGTTTTCCGTATCCCTGGGTGTCCTGCCGATTTAGAGGAATGGCACCACTCGAGGACTCTCTTGCGATGTTGCGGTGCCGTATAGAGCCTTCCCTCCGGAACCTTGAACCCCATAGGAGCCTGTGATTGCTCGGATGAATCTTGTCCATGATATCGAAAGAGTTGGCGGATACAATAAATTTAGAGGGAATTATCGTCTCTAGCTGCTCTTCAGACCTATCCTCTGCAAGGAACTGTCGAGACAGGGCATCCGCCTTCAGGTTTTTGGAGCCTGAAACAAAGGAGATTAAGTAATTGAACCATGAGAAGAATAATGCCCAGCGGGCTTGTCGCGCGCTCAATCGACGTGCCCCTTCTAAGTAGAGGAGGTTCTTATGGTCTGTGAGGATGGTTATGGGAGTTTCCGTGCCTTCTAAGAGGTGTCTCCATTCCTCAACTTGATTGCCAAGAGCTCCCGGTTACCGACATCGTAATTCCGTTCTGCGGAAGAAAATTTCTTCGAAAAGAAGGCACATGGGTGTAGTCTGGCTAAGGGGGAAGTCCTTTGGGACAGGACAGCGCCAGCCCCGACGTCAGAGGCATCCACTTCCAGGGTAAATGGGAGTTTAGGGTCTGGGTGGGTGAGGATAGGAGCAGACACGAAAGCCTTTTTGAGAAGATTAAATGCCAGCATGGCGGATTCGGACCATGACGAGGGATCTGCATCTTTCTTGGTTAGAGCGGTGATGGGAGATACCGTGGTGGAAAAATTGCGAATGAAGCGACGGTAGTAGTTTGCAAAACCTAGAAAGCGTTGCACGGCTTTAAGGGTGGTTGGACGGGGCCAGTCCAGAATGGCCTTTAGTTTTGCTGGATCCATAGTGAACCCGGAGTCAGAGATAATGTATCCCAGGAATGCTACGGACGTCAGATGGAACTGGCATTTCCAATTTTGCAAAGAGATGGTTTTCCCGGAGGCGTAACAGCACCTGTTGAACGTGTTTGATGTGTTCTTTGGTGGATTTAGAAAAGATTAGGATGTCGTCTAAGTAAACGATAAGGAATTTGTTAAGAATGTCCCGGAAAATTTCGTTGACAAAGTCCTGAAAGACTGCTGGCGCGTTGCACAGGCCAAACGGCATGACCAGGTATTAATAATGGCCGTCATGGGTGTTAAAAGCAGTCTTCCACTCGTCCCCCTTGCGTAGCCTTACCAAATTGTAGGCGCCCCTTAGGTCCAGTTTAGAAAAAAACAGTTGCTCCTTGAAGGCGGTCGAAGAGCTCCGAAATCAAAGGCAGCGGGTAGCGGTTTTTGCTCGTGATGTTATTCAAACCCTGGTAATCGATGCATGGACGAAGAGACCCGTCCTTCTTCTTTACAAAAAAGTAGCCCGCTCCGACTGGGGAGGAAGACTTTCAGATGAAACCTCTCTCTAAATTCTCCGCAATGTAAGTGTTCATGGCTTTAGTCTCCGGGAGAGAGAGTGGGTAGGATCGTCCCCTGGGAAGAACTGCCCCGGGCAGCAGGTCGATCGGACAGTCAAAAGGTCGGTGCGGAGGTAGAACCTCGGATCGTGCTTTGTCGAACACATCGCAGAATTCCAAATATACAGTAGGCAAGGAGTCGACCTTCTCTGGCAGGGTACACAAACCACCAACCTTCTGGAACAGCCTGGTACAGGTCTTTGCACATTGAGCACCCCACTGGATGGGTTCCCGGTTGGTCCAGTCGATGTGAGGATTGTGGACTTGGAGCCAAGGAAGACCCAGAATCAACTCAACGGAGGGAGTGTGGATGACATCGAGGGTAATGATTTCCGTATGAGCGTCGACGAACTGCAGTTGAAGAGGCACCGTCTGAAGCGTGATGAAGGCCGGCTGAAGAGGTCGACCATCAATGGCCTCCAGGCCCACTGGCATCCTCTTGCTGATAAGTTGAATATTGTTCCGTCTAGCAAAGGTTTGATCGATGAAATTGCCTGCGGAACCGGAGTCCACGAATGCCAGTGCTTGAGTATGAAACCCCTCTCCAGACAGCGTCACTGGCAGCAGGATCCTGGTGGGAAGAACGTCCTTGATGATGGGGGAGAGAGGCAATGTTCCCAACGAGACTCTCCGGGATCTCATTGGGATTTGGCGTTTCCCGGCTTGTGGGGACACTGGAGCACTAAGTGACCGGAATTGCCACAGTACATACAGAGACCTGCACTGCGCCGGCGTTGTTTCTCGGCAGAGGACAGCTTATTCCCTCCCAATTGCATTGGTTCCGGGACGTCCAAAGATGGGGGTGTTGGAGGCACGAACGATGGGGCGAGAGACCTTGAAACCCGTTGACGGTAACGAGAACGTTCAGTCCTCCACTCCTGCAGATGCTGGTCCACCCGAATGCACAGGCCGATCAAATCCTCTAGGTTAGTAGGACGTTCCCGCGCCGCTAGCTCATCCTTTAGGAATTCTGACAGGCCCTGCCAAAACGCCAAAGATAGTGCTTCATTGTTCCATCCCGTCTCAGCAGCAAGGGTGCAGAACTCCACAGCGTACCGGGCGACGGAACGATCTGCCTGGGTTATGTGGTGGAGAGAGGATGCTGCCGTTAATTGCCGCGCAGGTGTGTCGAAGACCCTTCGGAACTCATGGGCGAAGAGGTCGATGTCCTGTGTGATGGGCGCTTGTTGTTCCCAAACGGGAGAGGCCCAGGCCAGCGCCTCGTCGGAGAGAAGACCCACGATATAGGCGACCTTAGAAATTGAGGAAACAAAACGAGAGGGTGAGAGTTGGAATTGGATGAAACATTGATTAAGGAAACCCCTACATCCTTGGGGATCCCCAGCATAGCGGTTAGGGGCAGGAATTCGGGGTTCCATAGCAGACGGAGGATATGCAAAGACTGTTGCGGAGGCTGTAGAGGCCATGGGTGAAGGTCCCAGACTGGAAGCTCGGGCTTGAACGGTAAGGGAATGAAGGCTCTGCTGAAGCAAATCCATCCGCCTATCATTCTGTTCCAGATAAGTCTCTAGCCTGGTGAAGAGATTCGTGTGAGAATTTAAAGTACGCTCCACCTCAGTGGGGTCCATGTTTGTTGGGCTGAGCATAATGTCAGGACGAGCTCACCACAAACTAGGCGGGACCGCGGTGCTGAGGTGGGATAGGATATAACGCCACACACAGCCACGAGGGCACGTCTTGAGAGTAGAAAGGTCTGGGAGTCCGAGTCGTGGCAGGAGAGGTACGGATGGTAGAGGGTGCTGTTAGCCAAGTCCGGGGTTAGAGAGAGAGACGTAATTGTTTACCGTTTGCCGGGTTCGGGGTGCCAGAGGTGCGGAGAGTCGTATTGCCGTAAGCCAAGTTCAGGGTGCCAGAGGTGCGGAGAGTCGTATTGCCGTAAGCCAAGTTCGGGATGCCAGAGGTGCGGAGGGTCGTAGAGGAAGCCGGTTCGGTGCACGAGGAAGACTGCAAAACAAGACAGGACTAGGGAGGCAGAGAGTGATGAGAACAACTGGTTCTATGCTCAGCCGACGAGTTAGTGAAACTGTAGGGTATATATGGGAGAGAGGGTCCAATGGCAGCGCAGCAAGGTGGGAATGTGTGGAAGGGCCAGGCTACGGCAGGGATAGGTCCAGCATGAGTCCCAGGGGAGGAGCAATAAAGCCCAGTGGTAAGGCTGCATTTGATTGCAGCAATGGTTTGAGGTGCTGTGCCTTTAAGGGGTTGGTGCGCCTCCGTGTGGCCGCGCCTCCGTGTAGCTGCGCTTGCGGGCGCGTGACCGGGCATACCCGCCGGACCAACACTTGAAGAGGAGCATTGGTGTGCGCGCGCGCGCCCACGTAGAGCTGCGATCGGCGTCCTGGAGGAAGGCTGCCTGCGTGCCGCGGGAGGACCCGGCGGAGCTGCAGGTGAGTGGGGAGCACGCCGAGGGCGGCGTGACTCCCGGATCGTTACACCTCTTCTTCTTTGCCATAGATCTGGACTAACAACTCTACCATCTGATGAGCAGAGAGATCAGGGTCTTGGTTGCGCTGTGCACTGATCATGGTGGATGCCGGGGGTCTGAGGCTTTCCAGGATTCTCTGCCGTCTTACCGCTTCAGAGCAGGGCCATTCATCGATCACCTTGAGGGTGTGTTCCTTCCAAGACTCGATGCCTTCCTCACCTGCGGGGACAGGAACCGTTCCTGAAAACGCCTTCAGCTTTCGGTAATTCTGAGCTGTGCTGACGTAGTTATAGCATCCACAAGTTGCGGGAATATCACTCCCAGCATGGAGCCGCCACTCGCTGAGGGACTTGCGATCCCCGCTCCCATGTTAGGGGTTGGTGTGAAGCTGCTCATTAATCTGTTAGGGGCCGGTGATGTTGGTGGGCTACCGGCCCAGCTGGTGGCCCCTTGCCTAGCATCAGAAAGGAAAGTCACTCGGGTAGGGATATGTCCGATCTGATGGAAGTACTGGCGGCCATATCTTTGCCTTTCCAACCCGCATGTCCGGTAGGGGAAGTTGCGTAACTAGAGACTGTTCCAGGGTAAATGAGAGGGCACCCTTGCAGTAAGGTCTCTGGGAGATATATTACTTGTGGGCTTCTATCAGGGTATAAAGCTTGTTCTGTGGCCAGTAGTATGGTGTTCTCTTGCTGGTCAAGGTGGTAGTGCTTACTGATGAGGCGGGCTCCCGCCAGACCAGGTAATGTCCTTACTGCACTGCAGACAGTAAACATGGGTACATCAGCAGGTACCCCTCCTACGGCGACTACGTGGTGGAGGAGTTCTCCTAGTCTCTCGGCCCAGTCGCCCACTTGTTGTGGCGTGAGCGCAGGCATGCTGACTGATACGATACTACGTGAACTACTGAGTAGGGCACCCCAGGGCTGATCTCAGCAGCGCCTCCAAATGTAACGGGTATTCCCTATGAATACAGACGCTACTGATACTGTATATTACCTGTATGGCTTTCAGGAGCCTAAGCCTCCGCTCGGGGAGCCTGTGGTACATACATATAACTAACTAACTATCTCGTGGTGCAACGCCTCCACCTGGGAGGGATCCCAACGAAGTGGGAGGAGGCCCTCACAGGAAACAATCACGATAAGCACACTGGTGTAAAACAGGACTGGCTTTACTAAACATGTGCACGTAACTTATACTCTATGCAAATCACATGCAATGCTAGCACTGGGGTAAAGTATAACGTAACCCCGCTCCCACCACCGTGTACCCCCACACCGTGTCCACAGTATAACCCCCTTGTCCCGTGGTCAGCGCTGCCACTATATGCGAGTACTCGTGTGGTGCACGTGCGTAACGATACCTGCCCAGTACGACGGCACCTGGGCGTTCAAAAGGAACTTCGCAAAGGATCCGACGACCTTCCTGGTGACGTCCGGTTCCTCCAGTGAGATGATCGGTCAGGGTCGGCCACCATTGGTACAGTTCTGCTCTCTCTGTGGAGTAGGCTTGATCCCAAGCCTCTGGATGGGAAGCGCAGCATCTGCTGTGTCCCTAACTGACACTATATGTGCTAGTGGGGCAGGGTCCCTAACCTAGGGCCTGTCCCTGAAGCACTACAAACTACTGGGTGTCTCAGGGCTAACTGGGGCCTAGGGGGCTGCTGGCCTAGTGCAGTGGGTCACTGACCCCTGCACCCTCACCTCCTTCCCCTTTGCCTCTCCTAGCGCCGACTGACTAGCGTGGGCTCCGTGACAGCTTCCTATCCCCTGCCTATGAGGATCCTCTCACCCTATTGGTTCCCTGGCATCACGTGGGGTTCCTAAGGCTCATGGGACTTGAAGTCCCTGCTCAGAGCCTCCTCATTGGTGGCAGTTCGCGCACTTCCACGACGCCCTGCACAGGGAGCCACCGGGAATCCCTCACGCCGCTCCGCTACTGCCCAGTCTCTCCCCTGCTCACTGATGTGCGCGCAAATGCGCCTGCACCCACGACCGTCCGCCCTACTCCCGACCGCGTGGTGAGTAACTGGAGAGGGGGGGAGGGAGGGGTCCACTGAGCAGAGGGGGACCTGGCTACATCGGCATACAGTATGTCATGAACTCATACTGTATGTACTTCTATTGTACACATTAAGTTTAAGTGTCCTACATTTAGATGTGCATCACTTATGTTGGGCTTCAAAGTTACTAATGACCCACTAAACATGGGAAGAAAGGATATCAAGGGACCCTTTCATTAGTAAATGAGGCCCCCGTATCTGTGGGCTGAGGACTGTTACTAACTGAAAATTTTTGTTTTCTCTCCACAGAGAACGTGACCTGCTGGATATTCACATGGAACTGATCCTCAAAATCTTCGGCCGGAAACCAGGACATACTATATATACACGACATACACTTTCGAAACAAGTTGTCCTGCCTTCGTGTTAGGGAAGAAAATCAAATTCTCTTCTCTAAATGATAAAGCCACCATGTGGCCAGAATGCAGATTTGTTCCATTGGCTTTTTCTGCTTTAGAAGGGTTGAGTGTTGGGCACACACTGCACACCACTGACTCCAAAAAAGGGTGAAGTGAATGATGTAGTTTTGATGCTCAGGGTAAGAACTGTTGCATTAATGTAGCATGGAATCCCTGCTCAAAGCCCTGTGCATTAAAGGAACGTGTGCAGTCACAAAGGGGTACATTCCCAGATATCACCACAGAGTGAAAAGCGTTCAAGGCAAATTCTCAGAGGTGCCTTTACCTCAAAGGGTGGCTACTCTCCATATATATATAAGGTAATGCAAGGGTAGGGGAACAGCATACTCAAATTGAAGTCTCACAGCCTTGGTATCAAGTAGAAGAAATAATTATATAATTACAAATAATACATTCAAAAATAAAAGATGTACCAGTTCAGTTTTAATGTGACCAGGTTGAAAACACAGCAAGTTCAAGCTCTTGTGTGATTTCATCCATGTTTAAAGCCGAGACATACTGTAAGAGGGTGGGAGAGATACGTCAATGACTGAGACACTGATTGAGCCACCTATGCGGAAGCAGGGATAGCCTTAAAACCTGACCTGTTGGTGGCCCTTGAGGACTGGAGTTGCCCACCCCTGTCTTATAGAACCTAAAATTGAAATAGCATTAGGGGTCAACAACAGCAAGCGGCAGATAGTGGACAAAAAAGTCCGGCAATGCATTGCAGGCTCCTCTGCCAGATTAGTAAGGGTTTCAAATTTGCTGACAAAATGTTTTCCTTGTCTGATTCCGCTGGTATCATCACACTAAGGGGCTTATTCACATAGGTCCATTGCGGGTTACCGCACAGAATCCGGCATTAACTGCAATTGACTGCAATGCCGGCTACGACTGAATCGGGACGGTGAAAGCAATGCGATTTTATATACAGGCATACCCTGGATTAAGGACATATCGCCCAATCGGCAAACGGCAGCTCGCGCATGGGTCTGACAACACATCCTGAACAGCAATACCAGTTCCCTACCTGTACCGAAGCTGTGCACAAGCGGGGAGTCTGTTACAAATGCATTATTTACATCCGTTTTGCACGTGTATGATGATTGCAGTATAGTACATGAATCAATAAGTGGAAAAAAAGGTAGTGCTTGACTAAGTACATTTTCAATTTACGTACATGCTCTGGACCCATTGCGTACGGGGTATGCCTGTATGTGTATGTATATGTGTGTGAATAAATTATATATACAGCAGGGCCCCGCTTCTCGGTGCCCCGCTTTTCGGCGATATATATATATGCACACACACACACACACACACACCTGATTTTAATTGCATTAGATTTGCTTTGATACATAGATACACCTGTTGCAGATAGCTACGGTAGTGGCCTTTATTTCTGAGCATTCACTTTTACTGTACACTAGGTCACAGTGTAATAAATAATATTAGTATTGCCTTTTGATTTCACACATGTATGTATATCTATTTATATACTTAATATTTATTTTCTGTATATAAATATATATATATTTAAATGTACATAGCGCTTCACAGCAGTAATACACGTGACATAATAATATAAATAACACATAATGGGAATAAGAGCTTCAGACATAAAAGTAACATTAGGAAAAGGAGTCCCTGTCCAGAAGAGCTTTCAATCCAATTGGTAAGTAGGAAGAACGTACAGACGCTAGGAAGGTGTTTTGGTAAGGTGCCCCTTGCAGACTCGTATACATAGATTTGGAGTGTATAGTATGTGCCACGAGCTACCCATATGCTTTGATAAGGAGGTCGGTTTTAAGATAGGTCTTAAAGGTAGATAGAGAGGGTGTTAGTTGGACATTGATAGGAAGGGCTTTCCAGAGGTGTGGGGCAGTGTGTGAGAAAGGTTTAAGGTGGGAGAGGGCTTCAGATACAAAAGGGGTAGATGGGAGGCGTGGCCAGGAAGCTGAGCGTGCTAGTCGCAGCTTGCTCTGCTCCTCGGGAAAACGCAAAGTATACCACTTAAAAACCGTCAAAATCGGGGAAAGAACACCCCAAAATACTCCCCAGGGCATTGTGCAACTTTCGGTACCTTTGGGCTCCCTCGACTGCCACTGTGCCTGGCTCCGTGACCGCCGGATCGCTCGCAGGTCCCCCCTCTGCCTCCAAGGAAAATCTAAAATGGCCGCCGGGACCGGGAGGCAGCACTAGTACCTGCTGGTACATACTTCTAAATAGAAGGAGGTAAGGGGGACCCCGCGCTACACAGTACCGGGCGGGGGTGCGCCGCGGCGGCCGGGGGGGTCGCCGCCCGCCCCTCCTAAATAACCGCCCCTGCGCGCCCGTGCCCTGCCAGAGCAGCAAGACGGCGCCAGCCAAAAAGTGACACGCCGATCAAGGCACGGCGAAACCAGGGCGCCTGCTCCCCCTTGTGACCCCGGGGCCCTGTGAGCCCCGTGGGAGGGGGGGGAGACCAGGGAAAGGGACTCATAGCTTGTCGCGGCCCTGTTGAGGGGTGGCCGGCGGCCATCTTGGTCCACCCAGCCTGCACAAGCACTACATCTGAATAAAAAAAAAATTGAAAGCAAAGAAGGCTCAACCAAAACCAAATAAAGAAATGCAAACAATGTGTGTGTGACCGGGACATTTTAAGAATGAGGGGGCTCATCTCAATTTAAAATCCTTCTTTTTACATCACTCCAACAAACCCAGCTCTACTTTCAGCAAAAATTCGACTGACCAACAACAAATATGCCGTCCACTAAACAACCAAAAAAACCAGCGGTCCAACGCGAGGCGTCCCTCTTCTTCAAAAAACAAGGCCCCAAAGACCAAGAAGCGTCTACCGCAGGCTGAGACGCAGATTCAGATCCAGGCTTTGGAGAAGAGACGGACGCGCCACTTAGTCGCAAAGAAATTATGGTGTTTGTGTAGGAAATAAAAAGCTCTATCCACTCTGAGATGCAGAGCTTCCGCCGCAGCATCAGAGAGGAGATTGGGTCCATAGAAGACCGCATTGTGGACTTGGAGGAGAAGGTGAATAACACCGCCCTTGCACAAGAGACCCAAGCGCAAGATATCGATGAATTAAAAACTCAAGTCAAAACAATCTTCGAAAAACTGGAAGACACGGAGAACCGGTCAAGACGCAATAACCTGCGGATCAGAGGTATCCCGGAAGAAGTGGACAACGCCCAATTGGACGCATATCTCACTCGGCTTTTCATGTCCCTGTTACCCGAAATATCGGAGGAAAAACTTCAGATGGACAGAGCCCATAGGCTTCCTAGACCGAAAGGCCTAGATCCAGCAAAGCCACGATACGTGATCACACGCCTACACTACTTCCGTATTAAAGAAGAAATATTGAGAGCCGCTAGAACCACCCCAAAGATAGAGCAGGATAATGTTGCACTCCTCATTTTTCTGGACTTGGCTCAAATCACGCTGAATAAGCGGAGAATGTTCGCGCAGATCACCAACTCACTGCGGAACAATAAAATCCGCTATCGCTGGGGTTTCCCGTGCAAAATATTGTTCACTTATCAAGAGACGATGTACATTCTACTCTCACCAGAAGAAGGTGAGGAAAAACTACGATCATTGGGCCTACTCGAACCAGAGGATCCGGAGGCCTCTCAAAGGTCTTGTCAGTCACCTAAGGCACAACGCCAGGCATGGGTGAAAACACCAACCTCTAGGCGAGCAAAGACCCAACCCACTTGAAGATCTAGAGCTGGAAACTTACTTAATACCCATTTAAGATGGCAGACAAGCCAAAACATGGTCTGGATTTAAGGTACTAATCGAGACGTGGCCCACTCCAGTAACCCACCTAAAAACTGACCAACGGTCGCGGTACCTGGAACACATCGACCAAGCTACACCGAGCACGACAACCTGTACATCAAGAAGTTGCTGAGTTTCGTTTTTAAGTTTCTAGAACGTACAAGTCCCAAAATCCAGGTTATCTCCTTGCTCATTGTGAAACTGTTCTCCCAAGTTACCCACAAGTTCGAGACATTCAAAGTTTGATAATCAGTTTGAACTAACCCGAACACTTAAAAGGGACTGATATACAATGTTTGTTTGGAACTGTTTTCTAGATAGAAGTGTATTTGTAATATAAGTCTATATGTTGCCTATAATAGAATTGGTCTCCCAAAGTTCAGCTACCAATTCTTTATTACAGGCTAAAATATTAAAGGTTACGTTTTAGGTAACTTTCTCCATGTTATTTATCCCTCTCCCCCTGTAGACTACGAATGCAGAGTCTGCCAAACTATAGCTGCCAGTCAACCCTACTTAATGCTTCTAAAATTGAGACAGGATATGTTGATGTAAACAGGTATAACGTTCAATGCCCCCCATTCTTGCTTGTATTTCCCTGATGTGTAAGATCACACACATAACCCACCCCGTACTCTTTGGGGGGATTTTCCCTTTTTGAAAGTTCGACTCCTGGACAAAGGAGCACTGCGGCGCTGAGCCGCTGGGCCACTGCCCGCCCCCCTCACGTTCATTTAACCTGTGAGTGCGAGAGACTCGCACCACGGGTCCCACTATGGCTGGTCCCCCCAAACAATGTTTGGAAACCGGGATCCTCGGTTTACCCCTCCCTCCCCCCTCTACCCTTCCCCTCCTCCAAGTTTTGTAAGCATTTACCACTTTTACGGAATAATATGTATATCTCTCGTTGTATATGTTCTCATACCAGATCGTTTCCTAAAGACGGATGTATCGACGCTTCAACTATATGTAAGTTATCACTCTGTTCATTTGTATTACAGAATCCTGAACCACCACCATGCCGATTAATATAATATCCCAAAACACCAAGGGCTTAAACACCCCCCGAAAGAGACGTATTGCTCTTTTGGAAGCCAAAAGACTGGCAGGAAATATAATCTTGCTACAAGAAACTCATTTGAAAAAGGAGGATCAGTCACTGCTGTTCAGCAATGACTACCCCCTAGTCTACCACTCATCTGCTCCCACGAAAAAAAAAAAATCTAAACTTCAAAGTAGATAAAATTAAAAGTGATCTCGCTGGGAGAATTCTAATTATCACAGGGTCACTGGACTCCACTGATATAACAATAGTCAACACTTATGCCCCTAATGAAAATCAAGAATCCTTTTTCCAGGAACTAATAAATTTAATTCTCTCTGTCCAGAAAGGCCTTTTAATATTAGCAGGAGATCTAAATGCAATTATGGACCCACATCTAGATAAATCTCCCAGTGCCCCCCTCCCTCCTCCCCCCCCCCCCCCGCCACAAAAAATAGTTCCCTCTACTCGGGGACTTGTATCTATGACCAAGGATCTATTGTTGGTAGTCTCCTGGAGATTAGTCAATTGCAATGTAAAGAATTTCTCCTTTTTCTCTCACCCCCATAATAGTTATTCTCGAATTGACTACATCCTAATAGACCAACAAATTAGCTATAATATTTCCTCAGCAGTAATTGCCCCCTCTGCTTGGTCAGACCACTCTACGCTCATAACCAAATTGGCCGGCCTCACCCCCAAAAATAAAACAAGGTCGTGGTCCTTGAACGAATCCCTACTACTGAACCCACAAAATTTCCAACTAATAGAAAAAGAACTGGCCCAATACTTTGAAATAAACAACACCCCAGAGGTTTCCTCTTTTACCCTCTGGGAGGCCCACAAATCAGTGATAAGAGGCAAACTGATTGCCCTGGCTTCTCAGAAAAAAAAAGAAAAAAAAAAAACAAATTGAAACACTAACACAAAAACTATCAGAATTAGAATTTATTCACAAGTCAAACCCATCCCGGAAAAATTACAGGCAAATAATCTCAGTGAGGGGCGAACTAAACCTTTTGTTAGTGTTAAACGCAGAAAGAGCTATAAGATGGACTCAACAGAAATACTATGAAAAAAGTAACAAAGCAGATAGAATGCTGGCACGCAAATTAAAGCAAAAACAAGCTAAGGCTAAAATTCATAACATCCACACTAAAAATGGCTCAGTATCCCACAACCCCAAAATTATAAGTGATGCATTTAGGGACTAATACACATCCCTTTACAATCTACCAGGCCCAGTGGGAGACTCGGCTAAAGAGAAAAGAGCAATAAAGATCCGGAATTACCTAGCAAAATGCCGACTCCCCACTCTAGACCCAAATGACATCACAAACCTTGAAAAAATTATAGAGCCCCTGGAAATTATGGAAGCAATAAAATCCCTGAAAATTGGGAAGGCCCCTGGTCCGGATGGATTCTCTAATCTTTACTACAAGAAATATTAAACAACTCTCCTCCCATTTCTTATCAAAGTATTCAATGAGATGCAACTAGGCCTTCCCCTTCCTAGAGATATGCTCCAAGCTACCATAGTGGTAATCCCCAAAGAGGGGAAAGATCCTCTGTTGTGTTCTAGCTACAGACTTTTTCGCTGTTAAATACAGACCTAAAACTATACGCAAAGATCCTGGCCAACAGATTAAATAGTATCCTCCCTAAATTGGTTCATCCGGACCAGGTGGGGTTTGTCCTGGGCAGACAAGCCCTTGACAACACAAGGAGGACAGTGAATCTAATACACGTAGCAAACCTTACAAAGTGCCCATCTCTATTACTCTCTTTAGATGCAGAAAAAGCGTTCGATCAATTAGATTGGCTGTTTATGTCAGCTACGCTTTCGCATATGGGATTCACAGCCAAAATTTTAAATAGTATAAACACTCTATACTCCACACCAACGGCCACTGTGAGGACGAACAGCTCTTTGTCTGACCCCTTCCCTATATTAAATGGAACTAGGCAGGGGTGTCCGCTCTCACCTTTGTTGTTTGCCTTAGCCGTAGAGACATTAGCATGCCAGATAAGGATGAACCCCAATATTTCGGATATTTCAGTTGGTCAGGAAGAATTCAAAATAGCTTTTTTTGCGGACGATATACTATTGACGCTTTCAAAACCTCTCACATCCCTCTCTAACCTTTTTCAGGTTCTATCAGAACTCTGCTCACTTTCAGGTTATTAAATTAATCATTCCAAATCCATGGCCCTCAGTTTAAATCTCCCCAAAGAATTAGTAAAATTACTACAACTAAATTTTGACTTCAAATGGAACGCGAACCATATTAAATATCTAGGGGTTCAACTAACAAAAAATTATTCAACTTTATACAACGCAAATTTTAAACACTTCTTTGACCAGGTAGTCTTGGAACCCATATATAATATCTTAGTTTGGGAGAATAACTACTATTAAAATGAATATTTTACCTAGACTCATCTATCTCTTGCAAACTCTCCCGGTTAAAATCTGTCAGAAAGATTTAAATAATATTCAGAAGAAAATTTTGAAGTTTGTCTGGCAAAACAGGCAACCTAGAGTTCGCAAAGATATTCTTTATAAGTCCAAATCAGAAGGAGGCTTAGCTCTTCCAAATTTACAAAACTACTATAGAGCAGCTCAATTAGGGCAACTTGTTTGCTGGCATTCAAACCCAACCGAAAGGAGGTGGGTCGAGATAGAGGATTTGATTTGCTCCCCATGCAGAATAAAAAATCTTCTCTGACTCAACAAAAAGTCTAGACCACCCTTTGCCTGTATTATCTGGGACTCCCTCAAATCCAAGTTTCAATTAACCGGTACCCCTTCCCTCATGCAACACCTATTCACGGACCCCTCTCTTCCTTTTTACACAGAAAACCCGCTCTCCCATACCTGGGTTCAAAAAGGACTCACGAGAGTCAAAGATATTCTCATTCAAGGGAAAGTCCCCCCATTCGCTTCTCTGCAAACGAATCATGATATCCCCTCTTCCGATTTTTTCACATTTCTCCAGGTTACACATTATATCCAATCAGCCTATAAATCAAGCCAACCCCATACTTTAACTCTGTTTTTGGATTGGTGTTTATATGCTTATAGCGGGTGCAGCGCCTCCACCTGCGACAGCTCCCGCCAAAGGGGGAGTGGGTCTTCGCAGGACGTCTATGCAAGAATTACACTTACACAGCCAAGTTCTAAAACCAATCTCTTTTACTTGCAGACTAAACTCACAGTACATTACAGGCCATAACATTCCTATACATACATGTATACGTTATATAACACGCCACGGCGGACGTCAACATTACCTAGCGCCACGGCGGACGCTCCACACCTTGCGCCACGATGGACGCCCACAAGAATCCCCACACCCACCACCGGGTGAGCCCACCCCGTGTCCGATCCTTTACGGATTAGTCCTCCTGCTCACAGCAGGCCCTATGTGTGTGTATGGGTGACTGCGCAGCCACTGTGTCCCGGGTGAATGAATGGTACAGTTGGTGCACTTGATGAAATACCTGCCGAGCACTCCGGTGCTCGGGACTGCCACGATCTTCAAAAAGGGTCTCTGTACGTCTGTACGTCGACTCCGATCTATCTCTCCCTCCCTCTCGGGTTCGGTAACACCAATGGGGGTCTGAGCCCAGACCTCCCTCTCGACAGTATAGTCCCGGTCAAGACTTACAGTTACTAGGGGAACAGGAACCTTACTAAGGCGATCCCTAGCTCAGCTTGTCTCTATGGTGACTCAGGGCTAACTGGGCCTGGGGCACCTGGCCTGCGCCGGGGCGGTTCAACCTCCCCTCACAGACTCTCCGTCTCCTCTCCAATCAGCTCTCCCTCCACGTGCGCGCAACCACTGCCTATATCTCTGGCACCTCCTTCGCCTATTGGCTAGAATCTCTCGCCTGACCCTCCCGGCAGGGCTGCTGGGTCAAGGGACTGCTTTCTCCCGCCAAATGCACAGTTCTCCTTCGCGGGCTTTTGCAACTACCATTTGCAAGCGCAACCTCCCGCTCTTTGGGGTGAATCAAGGGTCACGGCTACATATATATATCTATATATATATTATATATCTCGAAAATCAATATCACATAATGTCTGCCATTTTTACCAGTTTTCTTCCTGCGTTAAGACATGATAAATAGCTTTGCATATTCAGACCCGAAAGGCTTCCTGTGACAAGCACATTACCAATATTGCACCATCTACAGCAGGGGTGGCCAACTCCAGTCCTTAGGGGCCACCAACAGGTCAGGTTTTCATAATATCCCTGCTTCAGCACAGGTGGCTCAATCCGTTCATGCATCAGTCTTCAACTGAGCCCCTGATTGAGCCACCTCGGTGGAAGCAGAAATATCCTGAAAACCTGAGGCGTTGGTGGCCCTTGAAGACTGGAGTTGGCTACCCCGATCTTCAATATGCACTTTTCTTCATTAGGAGCATCTTTGGGAATATTGTAAATCCGTTTTCTTTTTAGAAAAGAAAAAAAAAATCACAAATTAAAAATGTGGGTCTTTTTTTTAAGTTCATAGTGGTTTAAAACATGACTCCCCTTAATGACTTTACAAGGAAATATACAGCATACAACAGCTGCAGGAAAATCTGACGCTAACAGTGCCCACACAGTAATCACTTTGTATGTCACTACCCAGAATCCCTGTTTGCAGCTTGGCCACTGTGTGGCAATGGGGTGAGTGGGGCAGTTTTGGGGATATGTGGAAGAAATGCAAACACACTCACATTGAACATTTTTCTATACAAGTGTACAGTACAATGAAATATATGTTATCAAGATGAAAAAGTCACAGGCAATTGTACAGAAAATAACTGTCTGTCTAAGAGAATAGACCACTAATTATATACAATTAGTATTGTTTTTTTTTCTTTTGATTTTTCTAATTAACTTGTTGAAATAAATGTATAATGTAAAGTGTTTGTTTAACAAGGCAGATTATTGTTGAATTCACACGAATATGTAATAAAAAAAATAAAATGACCTAAAACCTAAGCAATACATATTCATCCAAGCCATTAAGGAATGCTACATTCTTTATCTTTAAGGGGCCTATGCACTAAACAGTGATAAAATCAGTGCATTTACGCTCGACTATGAGCCTCATGCTATATGCAGCGATAAGCCTCTTATCGACTAGCTTATCGCCAAAAAAGCCTACTGCTATTCAGTAAGCCCCGATAAGCTGACGATAAGAGCAAAAATTGTCGCTTTTTTTTGCTGGGAAAAAAAGCCAAACGCGTGGCGATAAGCCACTTATCACCGCTTCTCAAACTCGCCCAATTCTAGTAGCCCCGATCAGCTCGCTCTAGAATGAAGATTTCCTCTTCCTCTTCGGATTGATGCCGGGAGACTCTGGAGCTGATATCCATTAATATCACCACTGGAGACCCCCAGCATGAATCAGACATGAAAAATGCATTTACAGGCAACTTCATTAACTCAGCTGCTAACCGCTAAGGAAATGAAGGGGTTAACTACCAGTGTCATGCTTATTGTGGGTAGCGGGGGTGGGTGAAGGTGGTATTTGACCCATGGTGGGTGTTTGAGCCTTGTGGGTGGACTTAACCCCTTCATTACATTAGCCGTTATTACCGCTAAGGTAATGAAGGGGTTAACTCCTCCCGCTACCCACCCGGTAGGCCTCAACACCCATCCTTGAGGCTAATACCCCTATCACCCACCACTGATACCCACAATACAAAAAAATACACACAATAGCCCTACTATCCACTTCCTAGGCCACAAAAACCATGACAATATTTAATAAACAATAATACACAACCCACCCCCTGTGCCCCCAAATAAAACCGTTATTTTTTTACACAGGATTAATACCACAGGCCACGGGAGCCCCACAGGGCACCCAGGGGGGTTCCCACGGGTGTCTGGGGGCCCTCGGGTGGTTCCCGTAAGGCACCGTGGGCCTCCAGGTGGTCTCTGGGTGTCCCCGGGTCATCCCCATGGGTGTCTGAGGGGCCTCGGGGGGTCCCAGGGTGGTCCCTGCAGATGTCCAGGGGTCCTCAGGTAGTCCATATCTGGATAATAGATTATTTGCCCAATATTAAACACATTAGCCAGCCAGCATAAATAAAGTAAATAAAAACTGTTCTACCCCTGCCAACATAAGAGGCATCCTCGTCAGCATACTGCAGGGCCATGTCTTCCGATGACAACAATACATAAAAAAAAAAAAAAATGTCCCTTAACCACCTTAGCGGTTAATAACCGCTATAGTAATTAAGGGGCTAACCCAGCCTTCCCCACTACCCACCCTGGGAGGCCTAACCACCCACCCCAGACCCAATATACCCACCTTGTACCCATTGAGTGGCATAGTAGTACATCATACACATAATATGGAAAAACACAAAAGAAAAAAGCGCAAGACCCTCATAGTGTAGTAAATAAAAATATATCAATTTATAAGTGAGGAAATATATGCAAATATAATCAAAGATAAAATGAGCATGTAGATATAATAACCAATATAGGACAGACGCATATATTACCTCACTTATAAATTGATATATTATTTACTACACTATGAGGGTCTTGCGCTTTCTTCTTTTGTGTTTTTCTTTCTAGTTGGTGTTACCTTGACCCCAGCTTATCCAGTACAGCAGCAGGCTCTCTACTCTTAAGAGACATTTTTTATTACTTCTTTGTCGTTTTTTGAATATTGGGTGTTTAAACATCTTCTATACACACTTAAAATATACGTTGCACTTTAATAGTCTATCACAGTCATACCTGTGGTTCCTAATTTGACATATTTTTATATTTACTATCACTATTCGATATTAATATCACAGTTTCCTCACATATTGATGCACTTGGACATATTTTGTTCTACATATAATATGAGCTTGATAAGCTATTATAGCAGTCAATGGTCACCCTAATACAAAAGCATGAATGTTAAAAATACACAATAATAAAACAGATAGAACAAGTTAGGGTTGCCAGGTGTCCGGTTTTCGCCTGGACAGGCCGTTAATTCCGGACACGTCCATATTGTGGGCTGCGGTGGCAAGGGCGACAGAGGCAAGTGCAAGCGCAAGGATTGTTGAGGCAGCGGCGAAGGCGGCGGAGGTAGTCGCAAGTGCTGGTATCTCCTCCATTATTTAAATCTCCCCGATCACGTGACGCAGACGATTTAAAAATAACGGTGACACCGGCACCCAATGCCCCATTCCAGGGCCTGGTCCCTGAGGCTTAAATCAAAGTGGTTCAGCTCAGGAGACCCCCTGCTCTCGCACACTATTAGTAAAAATTACATTAAAACAGGTTCATTACCTTAGTGGCTCGCCACAATGGGCAATGAAGGGGTTAAGGTTTATTGGGGAAAGGGGGTGAATGATGGGGGTACTTGGCTTTTCACTACCCCCCTGTGCCCCCAATAAACATTACAATATGTACTACCCACCAATACACAACCCACCCACCAATACACAACCCACCCACCACCTGTACACCCACATAAAAGCATTTATTATTTTCTGCACAGGATTGATACTTGAGGCCAGCGGGGGGCCTCGGGTGGTCCCCGCGGGTGCCGGAAAAAAATAAACGTGCAATACATTGCTATAAATACAGGCATACCCCGGTTTAAGGACACTCACTTTAAGTACACTCGTGAGTAAGGATATATCGCCCAATAGGCAAACGGCAGCTCACGCATGCGCCTGTCAGCACCTCATGCATAGCAATACCGGCTCCCTACCTGTACCGAAGCTGTGCGCAAGCAGGGAGACTATAGAGCCTGTTACAAATGCGTTATCAGGTATGCACGTATGTGACGATTGCAGTACAGTACATGCATCGATAAGTGGGAAAAAGGCAGTGCTTCACTTTAAGTACATTTTCGCTTTACATACATGCTCCGGTCCCATTGCGTACGTTAATATGGGGTATGCCTGTACAAGTTTGCTCACCCCTGGAAGGGAACCATTGACAGGGACTTCACTCGCATGCGTAGAGGCTTTCAAGAGGATTTGACCGCAGCAGTAAAATATATGAAAGCTGACATACACACCCTGACGGAATGAACTGATGCAATTGAATGCAGAGTGGAGGAGGTGGGGGTGTCGTAATCTGCCATGGAGGATGACGTGTCCCGACTGGGACTTGAACTGAGAGCCCTGGGGGATCAGGCAGAAGACCAGGAGAACCGGGTAATAAAGTAGGGCCTGAGAGAGAAGCGAGAACCCTGGACCCTCAAATCAAACAAAACTAAACATACACAACATTTTCTGAGTAAAGCCCTCCATCCTGTTTCTCCCACATCTCCCCAAACTGAGCTTCCCCGTGTTGGCCAACATGAACGCGCTACATTTTTGCTGAACAGAATTTCCTTCCTACACTGAACGCCAGCAAATAACCACAATGCACAAAAGAAACAAACAATGACTATCATCTAAATCTTCGGTCAACCACATTTTTAAATGATGTCACAGAACTGAGAGAAAAATAAGTGTCAGAACTCACCCAGGACTCAACTCATCAAAGCTTCACTCAAAATGAATTCCACAGGGAGGGCAGAGCGGCCTGGAGGAGCATTGAGGAGATCTTAGCAGAAGTGCGTTTCGTTACAACAACTTTTTTTTTCATTCATTGTTGAGGTGAAAGTAATTTCCAGATACAGGTAGGGCGCAGTTCGCCGCTTCCTGAATTCATTTTAGAAAAGCAGTGGTTCTTTTTGGAGCTTGAGTTTGTGCGGATGGCCAAGTGCGTTTTCATTCAATGCGCTCTGCTCACATTAGTACGGAATTTCCCTACTGGGAGACAGGGAATAATGGGACTTTGCTGCCCCCTGTTGTCCACTGTTATAAAAACACATCCCATTCTCTTGTTGTATCATATAGCCATTAAAAAGTACCCTACATTTTTAATGAGACATCGTATGTATTCTAAGGGCTAATACGGTACCACCCTCCACATACTGCAAAACAACCGGCTGATGTCAGCCCTCAGAAAACATGGTTGCAAACAAAATGAGGGGGCATTAACCACATTGTATTCACTAGGATCTGTAATTTATTGCACCCCATCAGCGTGGAATGATTAAATAAGTGTCTGTCAGCAGTGCTCCCAGTAATCAACTTTTGTTTTTGGAAAACCCTCCCCCAAGGGAGATCTGATGGTAAATAGCGTGTTAGTGGGCCACCTTGAGAAAGCGTCATCGGACGCAAAACGGCCGTTGGTGCGCTACGCCATTATGCTAGTGTCTATCATGTGACCCTGAAAATTGCGGTGAATCCAAGCGCTCGGCTAAGGCTGTGTTTATATCAAGAGCGTCAGTGCAGCAGCGCTCTCCTGTGGCTTCATAAGTGGCGACGCTGCAGAGCTACATGCGCACATGCACAAGAGATTTAGCAAGCGACTGCAGGGGAGACATGCTCAGATGTCACTTCCTGTACCACAACGCCTGCCTTTCCTGCACCAATCCAATTGAAGATTTGTCCATAATAGTGATTGATTAATTATTAATAAAATAATTAATGTAATTTAATGACTTTTTTTTAATTAAACTAATTAAGTCACTCAATAATTATCTATGTTCCTCAATGTGTGTGGTATGTTCGTCAAGGTATATATCGCTTTTCAACAGAGGAAAACTGTATTTTGTATGAAATTAGGTAAATTATTTCTAGGATTTTGATTGGATGGATTTTAGAGGTACGTGATTGGTGGACTAAACGTCACTTAGATTGGACGGCTGCATCATGTGACGTGGCTGTTGCTGCTTGGAAACAAATTTGCCAGTCTCCTCAACTGTCTCCTGCTTTGCAGCAGCGAGCGGGGACACAGCTGCATTTGGTATAAGCAGTTTTCAGGGATGTATAACACTTGTTTTTGTGCCGCTTGGTGTCTCTACAGGAGACACCACGGCCGATTTCTGGTATAATCACAGCCTAATAGCATTTAGCGGCATGCAAGCTTATTCTGAGCTTTGCAAGGGAGTCTTTTATTATATATGTTCCAACAGAATCAAAACAGAGTAGTTACATACTATCCCCTACGATTTTAGTATCGGAGCTTCCATCTCTAGAATCACGCATTCGCTTATGCACTATCTTACTAGGGAGGATCATACCCTGACTCACCGGATGGTCAGTTCTGTGTGCGTGTGCGTGTGTGTGTGTGTGTGCATGTGCATCTGCCGGGCGGTAAGCTCGTATCTGTGGGGGAACTTTACCAACTCATTAGCATTTGAACAGGCATATAAGCGGAATAACTCTAAGCACAGTGGCACAATTTACTGTACTCGTGCAAGCTGAGTCTTTTCTGCCATGGCCAATGTTTTATGCCCAATACTGCCTCATAAATTACTCCGTATTAATAATGAGGTGCTAACATCTGATGTCATCTCAGATTACTGACTAGTTAGAAATACGGCAATAAATCAGCAGCCTACCATCCTGCTGATGCAGCGTCAGCTGGCATATACAATGTATACATACTACCAAGCCCGTGTTGCTACTCTATCCCATCAATTCCCACACTTCCAGGAGTAGTGCTTCAAGGAACAACATGATTACTATTAAGTATATTTACTGTTACATGTTGCATACGCCGCTGGGAGTGCTCATACAAGACTACCTGTAGTAACAATATTATTACATAGTGTATTCACAGACTATGTGCTATTGGCAATTAAGATACAATTGTTTCCTTTGACCATATAGTATGCACTAGTTTATATCCCACAGTGTTCATGTGCAAGCCTACTAATAGCTCAGCATACTGTACAATATTATGTGAGTTAGGGTCCAATATATGATAGACCTCGGAACTCTAATTGTGTCTCTATTGAAACAATAGGATACCAGTACTACTCTCTTACTACACTAAGAGTTTTTACATATACCTCCATCTTTTTGATACCCCACCTGCTGTTATTAATGTTATCTCTCAATTTGTGGTCTATGGTGAACTGTCTAACTTAGGTCTTATACGTCTCTATATACAGCATCTATCAGGGAGGATATTCTCCCCATACCACTAGAGATAATTTAGCCATAGGCTACATTTTGCGATGATTTCTCAATCATGGATATTAACAAGCACTGGTGTTAGTGATTAGACCTTATCACTGACGTGAAGCCAGCAACCAAAGTGCATACCAGCACAGGAGTATCATTAGATTGTGGCTGTTTGTGTTAGATTGTCCAACTTTATTTTACATTATTGATACTTATTCAAGTCTGATTTTAACCAATTCATTATCACATATGAACTAGAAGTGCTATAATAGGGGCCTCACTTTTTCCTTATTCTCTTATAAGGCTCTGTCTATGTATCTGTGTAACACCTCTATCCACCCTCCCCCTAAGGGAAATTTGATGGTAAATAGAGTGGTAGTGATACAGTAGGATATACCTGTGTGTTCTCAGGAGGTCTGAGTCCTCGCAGATGGTAGTGGGGGTCCGACAACAGGACAGGCTTTCAGTTCTCCGGTCTCTTAGTGCAGCGCCTACATCCTGCAGGGCTCCTGCCAGAGACAGGGGTTCTCCCCACAGGCACTTCTTCAATAACGTAGTCCAAGGCCCTGGATGGTACAACTTGTTTATTGGAACCAGCATACATCATCAACACTTCCTTTTCCCTGAACTAAGCCCCAAAGGCTTTAGGCCCTGAGGGTAGTTCTTCACTCCCTTACCCCCTTATGGGATAAGGCAGAATCATGCCCACTCCCTAAGGAGCAGGCTGCACTGGACCCCTACATTTAGGTAGGCAGCATATTTTATACCTGGGGAGGGGTTAGTAACCCTGCCCCAAATTTGGGGGGAGTGGGAGGGGAGAGAGAGGATTGAGGGGAGAGAGGGAGGATGGCGGAGGGGAGAGAGGGAATATGGGGGAGGGGAGAGAGGACGGGAGGGGAGAATGAGGATGGGGGAGAGTGAAGAGAGATGATATTATGAAAATTTGCAAAAATCCATGATCATCTTAAAGGGGAACAAACTCTGCAGAACACCAGGCTGGCGGAAGTTGAATCTAGAGTGGGGGTCCTAGAGGATGTATCCTCAAAAACACAGCAGGACATTCAAACTCTGAAGAAAAAAAAACTTTAGAAGACAAGTTGGAGGACCTGGAAAACAGGTCACGCAGGAATAATATAAGATTAATAGGTGTCCCTGAAGAGGTGAAACCCTCTCAATAGCAGGATTTCTGTACAAAATGGCTGCCTGAATCTTTGGGACTACCACATGATCACACTAACATCAAAGTGGAAAGGGCTCACAGACTTGGTCCGGTTAGGCAGAACCAGGAAGGTAGGCCACGAGCAGTAATCACAAAGTTTCTAGACTTTAAAGAAACATCAACAATATTAAGAGCCTACAAGGATTCGGGTGGCCTTACTTATGAGGGAAAGAAGAGCCTAATCTTTCAGGAGTATTCCGCTGCAGTATCAAATAAAAGACAGTAGTTCAGTAATGTTTGCTGTATGCTATATAAGGGGGGGAAAAAATTCCCTGTGATATCCTACGACCTTAAGAGTCTTCATAAAGGGAGGGACCAAAATATTTACAGAAGTAGCAGAACACTTTATCCACCAGCATGCTGCAGAACTGGAGGACAGAAAGGAAAGGAGACCGAGATACAGCATGGAGGAAAATAGCGCAGCCAAGAAAAAAGGTTCCCCTGCAAGATCCCTGCACTGCTGAGATGGGCCAGACTGCAAGGAAATACAGATGCAGCCACGAGTATCCGAACACTTGCCTTTGAAAATCTGGGGCAATCTCCCAGTAATGCTGCAACATTTCTGCAAACAGACTAGTGGCCCATCAGATTAACACAGCGGGGATCCCTGGCAGTCTCATTCAGTCTGAATGGGACTGGCAGGTACCCCCGCTGTATTAATCCAATGGGCCATTAGTTTGTCTGCAGAAATGTCACAGAAATGTTGCAGCATTACTGGGAGATTGCCCCAGATTTTCCCAGGCAAGTGTTCGGATACTCGTGGCTGCATCAGTAAGTATTGCACTCATAAAGGGACAAATGTGATCTGGTTACAGAGAGATGGTACATGCATAGAAGCATGTGAATGTGGGAAGGAAAAAGTGTTCACATAAGGATTGATGCATTTAGCGATATTAAGTTGATAAAGTTCAAAAGCCATGGAGGGGTTATATTGCCAGGAGAACATTATAATGTAAAAAAAAAAGTGTTGTCTAATCGGTTACATGTTATAAAAATAAAAAAAAGTATGAAAAGCTGTTTTGAAAAAACAAATATGAGTGGTGGGGTAAAAGGAGGAGGAAGCAGCAGTGAGCTGGGATGAGGCTAAAATGTCACTTCTGGGAAAAAAAAGAATATCATTCATCTATGTGTTTTATGGGGTTTTTTATACTCTGACTTATGTATAATTTTAAATGTTTTTCACTAGTCAGATATATTGTGATAGAAAAAGGAAACAACGGACAATCACTATAAAGTAAGGTTCTTTAAGTCGTTATATACATTATGTAAAGGCTGGCTAGAGAATATCAGTTTAACAACTAACCAATGACGAGACTGGTTTCATGGAATGTTAAGGGTATTAACCCCCCAATTAAAAGGAACGAAATATTAAAGCATCTGAAGCTCTTAAAAGCAGAACTAGCACTTATTCTTATTCAGGAAACACATCTAAACAGGAAGGGGAGCAAGAAACTCCAGACTAACTGGGTAGGTGAATGTGTATTTTCCCCAGCAGGGGGATTGACAGGGGGAGGGGGAAGGGGAAGAGGGGGGGAGGGGGGGAAGGGGAAGAGGGGGGGAGGGGGGGAAGGGGAAGAGGGGGGGAGGGGGGGAAGGGGAAGAGGGGGGGAGGGGGGGAAGGGGAAGAGGGGGGGAGGGGGGGAAGGGGGGGGGGAGGGGGGGAAGGGGAAGAGGGGGGGGGGAAGGGGAAGAGGGGGGGAGGGGGGGAAGGGGAAGAGGGGGGGAGGGGGGGAAGGGGAAGAGGGGGGGAGGGGGGGAAGGGGAAGAGGGGGGGAGGGGGGGAAGGGGAAGAGGGGAAGAGGGGAAGGGGGGAGGGGAAGAGGGGGGAAGGGGGGGAGGGGAAGAGGGGGGATGGGGGGGAGGGGAAGAGGGGGGAAGGGGAAGAGGGGGGAAGGGGAAGAGGAGGGGGGAAGGGGAAGAGGGGGGGGTAGCGATTCAGATAAGCAAAACACTACCATATGAGCTTATATCAACTTGGAGTGACACAGAGGGTAGGGTGCTATAAAGATCAACAATGTGGATATATGTACAGTATATATAATTATTTATAGCCCGAATGAACACAGCCAACCTTTCTTCCAGAGTGTAACTGATAAATTGTTGAAAGAAAGAGGAGGTTGTGGGCGGTGATTTTAACGCTGGCAGTGATCCATTTTTAGATCAATCTTATCTTAAATGAGAGAAAAGGAAAATCAAGATCAGCACAGAGCAGACTGCTGGAGGCTGTTTAACCCCACTGAGATAAAATATACCTTTTCCTCGCATAAGCATAACTCCTTCTCAAGAATAGACTATCCTTCTCAAGAATAGCGACCACATGATGGACAAGGTGTCTGCAGTGGTAGTGGGAGATATAATCTTATACCATGCATCAGTATGGTTAGAGATACATTTAGGACTTAGGGAACAGAAAAATAAAACCTGGAGATTTCCATCTTACAGTATCTTCATAATCATGAGGAGTTTAACGCTTTCCTACTAAATAGCTGGCACTATTTCCAGGAAACAAATGCAATACACCAAAATGAGGGGAAATTGTATTGGGAAACTGCTAAAGCGGCAATGAGAGGCAAGATTCTAGCATACATGTACAAACGCAGGAAAGAAACAGAAGCGGAATATATTAAATCTGGCAAGGAACTGAACAGGGCGTTCTGTCACTCCAAACAGAATCCCACCCCAGAAAACAGGGACAAATACATGGAGGCAAAGAATGTATGTGAAATATGACTACACAGAAAGGAACACAAAAAAGCTCCAATTTAGAAACCTTCACTTTTATAAGTACGGTAACAAGGCAGGTCAATTATTAGGAAATCTAGTTAGTTTCAATAACCGCCGGGCTCCGGCTCTACCCCAGCTGCGGCCCTCCCTCATTGTCCCACGCCGAGCATCTGACGCTGGCGCGCGTCGGGCCTCCCTTTTATGCCGACGCACGCCAGAAACATGGCCAAGCGTACTTCTGGCGCTCCGACATCAGAGAGGCTTGTTGCGCGCCAGAGTCGGAAGCTTTGCATGGGACAGAGTGAGGGAGAGGCCTGCAGCTGGGGGAGAGGTGGGGCCTGGTGGCAACCGCTTTGCCTGGCTACTGGGCCCCCTGCAGCCACCAGGACACTTGACCCAGCTTTCCCCCCCCCCCCCCTGTTGACGGCCCTATGTATGTGTAGCATTGCTGGCCCAGACTGCCTCTAATCCCGTCACATAAGTCCTTTGTAGCTAAAGGCAGTGGCAGGCTATCCTGGGGTCATTGACCCCCCTCATGCGAACTCTGAGTGACAGGAGAGATGTTGACACAGGGTCTGTGTGTAGCCAATCGTGGTGCAGACCTTGTGCCCTCCCCTTCTGGTGTCTCAGAGAGGAAGTACTAAATTATAGAGTTCTCTTCCACCCCTCCTAGGGAGAGGTGTGTTGCTCCTCCAGGCTAGCAGTGAGCCAGCCAGCCAGTCAGTCCCTTCGGGGCTGGCTGGACAAGAGAGATCAGAGGTCTCAAGACTACCAGAGAGCTCAGCACCATCCAGAGGCCTGGGACCCTCTGACATCCATCTGCATCCGCTCTATACATATGCAGTGACTGCCAAATAAAGCATCCATTTCCATATACCCCTGTCTGAGTCTACAGAGTATTGGGCAGGGGTGTGAAAGAAGCCTGCTCTGGTGGGGACTGTCTCTTGAAATCCTGGAGCCCACTGACACCATGAGTTGAACATCAAGATCATCAAAAGCCTGTCCTGTTCCCCACTACCCCGTCGAACACTCAGCTCTCCTGGGCCCTCACAGGTATGCTAGCACCATGACACCTGTAGCCAGCAGTACATCTTCCAGAGGGGGGGAAACAGCGCTACATATGTATGGAAACAAAAGAAACAGTGCACAACGCCAAATAGTGAAGCAAGTAATGCTATGTATTAGTAATTACAGGGTAATAAATCTGCGTACATCAAAACAGTGGAATAGGTGCATTTAGTGTGTTTCACACAAGTTACCACTCAGCAACTGTTGTCAGAAGAGTCTGCAGCTTGCTTCTCTCAGAGGGGGCGCTACGTTGGTTCAGGAGCAGGATTAATGTCCAAAACCCCTCATCCAGCAGTACATCGCTCCCAAGGGGATTTCCCTTTACAGCAACCACGCTCCGTTGCAGGTATTGGTGCTTGGTGGGACCGCTCGCGCTTCCAAGCCGTCTCTCATCAGAGCGGATGGCACTGTGGAGACTGAAACCTTCTTTAAGGAGGTGGATACTAACAATTTGCTGATGGCGAATAGTAATCACAAAAGTACATGGATAAAAAATATACCAGGAGGGCAATTTGTCAGACTCAGACGTAACTGCAGTAGTTTAGAGGTTTTCGACAAGCAGGCTAATAAACTATTTTTGAGATTCAGAGAGAGGGGATACCCTAAGGAACTTCTCGAAAGAGATTATAAGGGTACGTAACATGAATCGTAAAGATATGTTAATTCAAAATAGAACCAAGACAAGAAATAAAATAGGCCCAATAATGAAAAATGAAATTTTAAATGTGGCCTTCATTACAGATTATAATTCTGTACATAGGGACATCGAAAAGGTTTTTTATAAACACTGGGGTATTTTGTGCAATGATCCCATATTGGGATCACATCTAGACACTAAACCACGGTTTATCTATAGGAGAGCCAAAAACATTAAAAATTTGCTAGCACCTAGTGATGCTTTTTTAAGTAAAAACACTACAGTACAAAAAAACTGGTTAGGGCCTAAACCAAAAGGCAATTATATTTGTGGTAAGTGTAGTATTTGTAAGTACCAACATCCTGACAAAAATACTTTTAATTCTAAAAACACACAAGAAGTTTTTAATATAGATGACTTTATTTTATGTACATCTACACACATTGTTTACTTATTGGAATGTGCGTGTGGATATCAGTATGTAGGCAGAACCAAACGCAGCCTTAAAGTTCGTATCCAGGAACACGTCAGAAAAATAAAAAACGGTTTTGAAAAACACAGTGTTTCCAGACACTTTTTATTACACCACAACAAAGATCCGTCCAGTCTCACTTTTAAGGGGATTCAGTTTATTCCTGTAAATAGAAGAGGTGGGGACAGAGTTAAAACACTATCATCTAAGGAGACATATTGGATACACAAGTTAGATACTATGTCCCCTAAGGGGTTAAATGAGGATGTTGACATCTGGGCACTTTATTAAGAGGAATTTTTATTTTAAAAAAAAATTCTAGCCCCCTTCTCCACTTAAACCCAAGGGATATCACTGATCTATGCATCTCTGTTTTCCCTGCTCTGTTCTATTGTCTATACGTATTTATATTGTTACTTCTAGTTGCATCTTTTATATGTATTTTTTGATACTATCTATTTTAGTACTAATATTGTGTTTCTTTTATTCCAGCATGTTTTTAATTATTTATGCTAGGTTTAGTTTATATGTTTATAAAATCTTTTTATTATGTATGTAGTTAATAAAGTTGTTGTTTTAAAAGTAATGATTTCATCTTCCCTATCACTTTAACCATTACCTAGTCTAGATGATTGGTACATTTTTAATTGTTTGACCAATGAGACATCTTTGTTAGGTACTTAAGACCTCTGGGTAATGGCTAAATTATTCCCTGAAGAAGTAGTTTATTCTACGAAACATGTTGGATGATTTTTATCTAGTGCCTTAATATTGCCATTGCCTCCATTGGCTTCACCCTGCTAGTATTACTCCCAGTGGTAATTTTGGGCATATGAGAGACTTTGAGAGACTTTGACTGCCTCCCTGCCAGTTCCCTCGCTGCTGCGGAGACTGTGACGTCATCACGCAGTATCCCGTGACGGAGCGACAACGTGGCACGCCGAGTGTACCCTTGCAGAGCTGAGGTCTTACCCCCGTACAGTGGATCTGCTCGCTGAGTTACACGAGCTGCACCAGACGGCTTGGAAGCGCGAGCGGTCCCACCAAGCACCAATACCTGCAACGGAGCGTGGTTGCTGTAAAGGGAAATCCCCTTGGGAGCGATGTACTGCGGGATGAGGGGTTTTGGACATTAATCCTGCTCCTGAACCAACGTAGCGCCCCTTCTGAGAGAAGCAAGCTGCAGACTCTTATGACAACAGTTGCTGAGTGGAAACTTGTGTGAAACACACTAAATGCACCTATTCCACTGTTTTGATGTACGCAGATTTATTACCCTGTAATTACTAATACATAGCATTACTTGCTTCACTATTTGGCGTTGTGCGCTGTTTCTTTTGTTTCCATTTCTTAGAGTGTGGAGGGTGCTGAGCCACCCCCTGTGTTTATAGCAGCAGACGCCTCTACAAATACACGGTTATGTGATATAATTTTCTTCATATATACACCCTCACTGTGGTTATTGTGATTTATTTCTTGCTCACTTATTTATGTGGTTTAGTCACTGCACTATATTTATATTCTAAATTCTGGGTTAGATAGTAGCGCACAGTATTTTCTCTGTTTGCTACATATGTATGATTGTATTTATATAGTGCCAACAGTGTACGCAGCGCTTTACAAAATTACAATACATGGTCAAACAAACAATGGGCTTAAAATAATGACACAAGGCGAAGGTAGACCCCGTCACAATTTTAAGTGGTGTGTTTGGAGACTTGCAGACATTTGGCGTAAATGTGCATTGTTAAGCGTGCTGTCAGGGAGGTCAAGGCCACCTGGAGTCAGTTCTGGGCGATTGTTTCCCTAAGTGTTTCACTCTCCTCTAAATGTCTTGCGTGTTTTTTTTTTTAAATCCACACTCTGTCCTAAGATCAGGTTTCCGCAGCAGGAAAGCAATTATTGCATTTGCGGGGTTACTTGTTTACCTGTTTCACTTCCCAGAAGTGACAAGCAATTATCTGCGGAAGAAACTCCACTTCTAAACATATACAGTAAAGCATACCACCGGAATGGGGGAGGAGCTGCCCTCATATCAGTACTGAGTACTTGTTGAACCAGGAAATGCTGCTCGTTTTGTGCCTGTCCAGCTGCTGGAGACATGCTACTGTAAAAAATGGGAATCGAACATTGAAAGGACTTCAGGTTTGCGCTTTAGCAGCCGGTCTGCTGGGGACTGCCGCTTCCTGCACATAATAGTGCTTCGTTTTATGTAAGTAACGTTCGGCATTCAATAAGAAGCTGCTTTAAGTTGGATAGTCTGCTGTTCACGGGGCAGGCCCACAAAGTGCCGGGTTTTGCTCTCGTTTCCTCGTCTAAGGCTATACTTAAAGTGACGGCGACTTCAGGTTACGGTCACTGGAAAATCAAATTGAGATGACTTCCCGTGATCGCGACCAAGCCGTCGCGTCGCGATTACTATAAGCGGCAATGCATTTGTTTTGACGCAACGTCGCTGTCGCCGGCACTATAAGCGCAGCCTTAGCCACCCTTGTTAAAAATAACTGATTTATACATTGTAATTAACACCTTGAAGCAGCAATTCCTCCCATTGTCACAATTGTTTATTTTTTTTATATACAGAATTTGGAACAGTGGTTTCTCCAGAGCCTCGCAATTTTCAACGCTGGGGACCCCCAGAACCTGAGATACTCAAATAGTTTTAGTTCCTGCTTTACGCTGCGGCCACGGTGCCGCTGATCGCGCTCATGCTTGAGAGCGGCGATGTCACCAACTCTCCAAGCATGAGCGCAGGCTGCCCTGCCTAATTCTGCAAGCGCGAGTGGAGGTGCGTGGATCAGAGCTATTTATGTGTGTGTGTGTGGCTGTGTGTGTGGCTGTGTGCTGTGTGCATTGGCTGTTGCTGAGTGCGCTTGAAAATCAATTTTCTTTGTCTCCCCAAGCGCCGATCTTGGCAGAGCGTATGAGCACGCGCCGCGTGAGCATGGCCGCGTAGATTTGCATTCACTGAAGTAAACGTGCCAAGCGGCAGCGTGGACGCAGCCTTACAGTCAAAAATGGCTGCTGGTATTGTCCAATACGAAGCCACAATTTAACCCCCCCCCCCCCTCCAGATAACGTTTTGGCTTCCTATTAGCCAGCAGGTGAAGGGGTTCAGCTCTGGAGGACACCCCCTATTTGAGTCCTTTAAATAAAACAAAACAAAGATTGGATGCAGGATTGCTGCTATGAAGTTCATTAGTCGATATATCACCATTATTATGCTGAACGGTATGTAGGAAGAAAGAATAAAACGGAAAGTGGTCCCTAAAAAAACAATAAGAAATAACATGTTTGCTAATTATGTGGTAGGACAGGGGGGCGCAAACTTTTTTCCCTGCGCCCCCCTGACGGCTGTCCCCTCACTCCCGCGCCCCCCCCAACCCCAACTTACCCGCGCTCCGGCGTAATGACGTCACGTTGCCATAGCAACGTGACGTCACATGACCTCGCAGCGTCATTTTGACGCCGCGTTGCCATGGCGCCGCAGGGAGGAAGCCGCCGGAGCCACGGTAAGTTAGGTTTACAGAGGCCCTGCAGCTCACCCGGCACTTAAATTAAGTGCCTTCGGGAAGCGCGCGGGGCCTCTGTAAACCCCGAGCCTCCCGTCGGCAGTGTCGCGCCCCCCCTGGGGGTCGCGCCCCACAGTTTGCGCACCGCTGTGGTAGGAAGTGGCTAAACCTTATTCAAATCCCCATATAGCCTCTTCTTGCGACCTTGGGCAGGTCACTTTACATCCCTGTGCCTCAGACACCAACATTAGATTCTTCGCAGCTAGTAAGAGGGGGCTTTTGGAAGGTTGCGATGAACGGAGATGTTTTTAATGACCTGTATCTAGATCCGTGAGGTGATCTCAAATACCTTATATACCCTGAGTAGGAAACAAAAGTGGCGCAAGCGAAAGGAGATGAGGTGAACAGGTTGGTTGCTAGGCAACCCTGTGTGATTGACACCAGTAACAAAACAAAAAAACATGGGCAGGGTGTTTAAATGAGATAAAAGAATCCCGTGTTTAAAAATTACAATGTAGCAAAATATGACCTGGAATCACTGGCAAAATAAAGTGTCTAAAACTGCGAGTATAGTGCCGGTGACATCACGCTGCGGTCGCTGGAAAAATCAAATTGCTTTCCAGAGATCGCGACCAAGCTGTGTCTCCGTCGCGTCGCATCTACTATAAGCGCATGCGACGGCCTCAATACATTTGTTTTCCCGCGACGTTGCTGGCATTATAAGCGCAGCCTAAGTCAGTGTTTTTCAACCAGGGTTCCCCGGGCATCCCTAAAGGGTTCCCTGTAATTTTAAAGTCATTTTAAAATTGCACCAAATACAGTAGAATTTACAATGCATCTGATCTGAAACGCTCTGTTCGAGCATGTTGGGGTTCCTCAGAATTTCATAGGGTTCCTTGATCAAAAATAGGTTGGAAACCACTGGTCTGAGTGTTTAAGACAATGGGAAACATATTTCTCTAAAATGCTAAGTGCACTAAAGACTTTTCTCAAACGGACACTTTATTGTGCTGAGTTCAAAGTACCATATTTACTCCTGCTGCAAAACTGGGACAAGTGGGGCAAAAAATAGCACCTGATTTATCACTTACTGTAGATTGTAAGCCCTTCAGGACAGGAATTTCCTTTCCTATTGTTTGTTTTTGATTTGTTTTGTTTGTTGCACAGTATTATAATTCCTTGTACTGTACTGTCTCTTTTGTAAAACGCTGAGCTCACTCTGGGCGCCTACAAATAATGATGTCTGTGTGTGTATCTATCTATCTACTATATATTTCTGAAAGCACTGTATGTCTGCATGGCCTGTGTCCCTCAGGCCAATGAGATTGCTCCCTTAGCCCACCCGCCCCTGTACACCTCTCATTGGCTGGTGTGGTCTAACAGTATATACACACATATGTCTCACCCCTCCGGATTGCTGCCCCTCCCCATGGCTCTCATTGGCCGGTGCGCTCTAACCCCTGGCCACACTACTACTGCTGCTGCTGCTGCTGCCGCCGCCTGAGGTGAGAAATTGGTACTGCTGGAGGGGGAGGGGGGGGGGTTGACCCCCGAGCTCCGTTTTTGACCCCCAGCTCCATTTTTGACCCCCCAGCTCCGTTTTTGACCCCCCCAGCTCCGTTTTTGACCCCCCAGCTCCGTTTTTGACCCCCCGCTCCGTTTTTGACCCCCCAGCTCCGTTTTTGACCCCCCAGCTCCGTAGGAGACTGACAACATTGCGCGTCCAACGCGCGTTTCCCTCCAGCAAAGGAGCTTCCTCAGGGACAAATTTGCTCCTTTGCTGGAGGGAAACGCGCGTTGGACGCGCAATGTTGTCAGTCTCCTACTTGGAGCTGCTTTTATGTAGTGTTCTGTAGTCTCCTGGTTCTATCTATGTAGATCTGAAATTGGTTATGTTACTAACACTCAGTGTGCTAATCTTCCTGCTTTCTACATGGCATGCTCATTTGGAGTGAGCTGTAAAATGATTCATTGATCAAAACGCTGTGAACATTTGTTTCACTTGCTATGAATCAGTGACCCTCCATCATCACACTATCAGTAGCACATTTATACTTACTGTATGGTTATACACCTTTAAACTAACATCTCTAAGTGCTCTGTGGTTTATAAATCCAAGCAGGATTACAGTATTGTCGTGATACCATCATTCACTGAGTTTGTTATTTTATATATATATATACACATGCACCTGGTCTCATAGTCGTCCAGAGGGGTTTAAACCCTGACTATCAGCGTCTTGTGTCTTGCTATCTCGTATACTATTTGCTGTCTGAGATTATTCCAACGCACATTCACTGACACGGACGCTTGTTTTTGATAATTTAATTTATTTTTAATGCATTATACACAACGATTTGGTAACATATGTTTTATGTAAATATATTAAAAGTTAAATTTTAAAATTTAGTAGGAGTGCAGTATAGTGAATTCTTTTAGGAGACACATCCACTGTGTGGTTTCCTTCCCCCCCTTTTTCTGATTCACGTATCAGTTCACAGTTTGCACCCACTTTTTTGATTACCATATATTCATTCATTATTTCGTTTCAATTGGTGTGGTTTTGTGATCACTCCCTAACCCTAGTGTTTTCTCTAAGATCCAGGAGGGATTGCTGCTTTAGATATTGTGAAGTGGGGGCGTCCAGGCACTGGTTAAGGTGTTCAGGAAACTGGTCATTCAAATGTGGCTTTTATTTCTAGATCCGACCTTTACACACTTAACACACACACACACACGTAACAAGGACTAATTGTAGTATAATGTAATAAATACATTTGTCAAAAACTAATGTTGTTCTGACTAGGAATTTATTAAATGTATTTTATTTATATATTTTATTTTAAAGCGGGGTTGGGGGCGGGACTAGGTGGCGAGTAGATTTTCTGGTTGGGCGAGTAGATTTTTGGGTGATTTGTCGAACACTGTATGCGTGGTGGTGCTGGTCGCAGCCTTTCCAAAAGGTGTATAGAGAGTGAGTGTGTGTGGGCATGGGAGAATGTGTGTGTGTGTAGATATGAGTGGGTGTGTGTGTATATATGGGTGGGGGGTGTATATATGTGTGTGTATATATGTGGGAGTGTGTGTATATATGTGGGAGTGTGTGTATATATGTGGGAGTGTGTGTATGTATGTGGGAGTGTGTGTATATGTGGGAGTGTGTGTGTGTGTATATGTGGGAGAATGTGTATGTGTGTATGGGAGTATGTGTGACACCAGAGGTACCCCCCCCCCCAATCAGTCACCCACCCCTGCCCCGGTCAGTCACCCACCCCTGCCCCGGTCAGTCACCCACCCCTGCCCCGGTCAGTCACCCACCCCTGCCCCGGTCAGTCAGTCACCCCTGCCCCGGTCAGTCAGTCACCCCTGCCCCGGTCAGTCAGTCAGTCACCCCTGCCCCAGTCAGTCAGTCAGTCAGTCACCCCTGCCCCGGTCAGTCAGTCAGTCACCCCTGCCCCGGTCAGTCAGTCACCCCTGCCCGGTCAGTCAGTCAGTCACCCCTGCCCCGGTCAGTCAGTCAGTCACCCCTGCCCCGGTCAGTCAGTCACCCCTGCCCCGGTCAGTCAGTCAGTCACCCCTGCCCCGGTCAGTCAGTCAGTCACCCCTGCCCCGGTCAGTCAGTCAGTCACCCCTGCCCCGGTCAGTCAGTCACCCCTGCCCCAGTCAGTCAGTCACCCCTGCCCCGGTCAGTCAGTCACCCCTGCCCCGGTCAGTCAGTCAGTCACCCCTGCCCCGGTCAGTCAGTCAGTCACCCCTGCCCCAGTCAGTCAGTCACCCCTGCCCCGGTCAGTCAGTCAGTCACCCCTGCCCCGGTCAGTCAGTCAGTCACCCCTGCCCCGGTCAGTCAGTCAGTCACCCCTGCCCCGGTCAGTCAGTCAGTCACCCCTGCCCCGGTCAGTCAGTCAGTCACCCCTGCGTCAGTCAGTCAGTCACCCCTGCCCCGGTCAGTCGGTCACCCCTGCGTCAGTCAGTCAGTCACCCCTGCCCCGGTCAGTCGGTCACCCCTGCCCCGGTCAGTCGGTCACCCCTGCGTCAGTCAGTCAGTCACCCCTGCCCTGGTCAGTCAGTCACCCTGCCCCGGTAAGTCAGTCACCCTGCCCCGGTCAGTCAGTCACCCCTGCCCCGGTCAGTCAGTCAGTCACCCCTGCCCCGGTCAGTCAGTCACCCCTGCCCCGGTCAGTCAGTCAGTCACCCCTGCCCCAGTCAGTCAGTCACCCCTGCCCCGGTCAGTCAGTCAGTCACCCCTGCCCCAGTCAGTCAGTCACCCCTGCCCCGGTCAGTCAGTCAGTCACCCCTGCCCCAGTCAGTCAGTCACCCCTGCCCGGTCAGTCAGTCAGTCACCCCTGCCCCGGTCAGTCAGTCAGTCACCCCTGCGTCAGTCAGTCAGTCACCCCTGCCCCAGTCAGTCAGTCAGTCACCCCTGCGTCAGT
>NC_134489.1:61049208-61079375 GCF_040206685.1 Ascaphus truei | reverse complement strand
CTTTCTCTCCCCCTCCCTCTGTCTTTCTCTCCCTCTCTTTCTTTCTCTCCCTCTGTCTTTCTCTCCTCTGTTTCTTTCTCTCCCTCTCTTTCCTTCTCTCTTTCTCTCTTTCCTTCTCTCTTTCTCTCTTTCTTTCTCTCCCTCTCTCTCTCTCTTTTCTCTCCCCTCTCTCTCTCTCTTTCTCTCCCCTCTCTCTCTCTCTTTCTCTCCCCTCTCTTTCTCTCCCCTCTCTTTCTCTCCCCTCTCTCTCTCTTTCTCTCCCCTCTCTCTCTCTTTCTCTCCCCCTCCCTCTGTCTTTCTCTCCCTCTCTCTCTTTCTCTCCCTCTCCCTCTCTCTCTTTCTCTCTCTCTCTCGATATCTTATTTACCCTATATATCTTAACTGTCCTATACTACACCAAAATAACCTATACTGCTTTATTCCAGCTCTGACTCAAGCTTCACACAGAAGACATCGGAACCCCCCCCTAACCCAGAAGACAGGTAAGGAACACCTCCCCCTCCAACTTATAACATTGCGGGAATGAGGTACCTGGACATTGAGGGACTGCGGATAAGGTAAGATCCCAGGAGGGATTGCTGCTTTAGATATTGTGAAGCGGGGGACGTGCAGACACTGGTTAAGGTGTTCAGGAAACTAGTCATTCAAATGTGGCTTTTATTTCTAGATCCGACCTTTACACACTTACACACTTACACACACACACACACACACACGTAACAAGGACTAATTGTAGTATAATGTAATAAATACATTTGTCAAAAACTAATGTTGTTCTGAGTAGGAATTTATTAAATGTATTTTATTTATATATTTTATTTTAAAGCGGGGTTGGGGCGGGGACTAGGTGGCGAGTAGATTTTTTGGTTGGGCGAGTAGATTTTTGGGTGATTTGTCGAACACTGTGTGTGTGTGTGTATATATATATATATATATATATATATTTGAAATAAGACACGCATCCCATCAATTCAACCTATGCTAAATTTAGACTACAGATACTTTTTCCTATATTCCCTCTGTTAGATATGGCCATTACTGTACGTGTGGTGCATGATACCTGCTGATAACAAGAGGGCCGAGTCGTCCGCCGATGGTAGTGGGGACACAGGACTAGGCTTCTGGGGTTCATACCCTACATATTCTTTAGCAATGCAGCACCTCCATCTCCGTAGGCTCGGGGAACTGAAGGTGATCTCCTACGTAGAACGATTACCTCTCCCCCTAGTAAGATCACACACCAGGCCGGAGGTATATGCAAACAGGAACGGTTTATTGTCTCTCTCTGTGCAGCACAGTACAAGGCAGGTTCTGCCCAAAACAGTCAGTCTCAGCTACCCACTGAAGGATGGTCCTTGGACCTTCACTACAGGCCAAGAGCACCCGCAGCAGACCCCGCACTTCCTGCCTCTCTATCAGGGACAGAAGTATGGTACACACTCACTCTCCCCCGGATGGAAGAGGACCAGAGTAGACCCAAGAGTCAGGCTCATGGATTTGTGACCTGCCCCTCTCAAGTGGGTAGATGCATCCGAATTTGGGCGGCACTGCCCTTAAGTACAGCAAGAAGGAGGGCACCAGGTCTGTCTCATGATTGGTCATGCCCAGGCCTGATGTCACCACCTCCCGCTGTCGCTCAAGTGCAGCTCCTTAGAGGGGGAAACCCCCATATCAACTATTGGCAACCTGATTGTACAAGGACTTTCTGCCAGTACAAAGGCAAAAGAGTAGCCATCAGGTGACCTGGCTACAAGGGGAAAAATCAATTCCTTCCTGACTCCAAGAATTGGAAATCATATAACTCCCTGGATCAACATCCTTCCCATGTTTTACTTATTTGGTATATCCCTGTATACCGTTTTTCTTTTCTAAAAAGATGTCCAACCTTTTTTTGAACATATCTATTGTATCTGCCATCACAGTTTTCATGGGTAATGAATTCCACATTTTAACTGCCTTTACTGTGAAGAAGAGAGAGAGAGAGATATCTGACACAAATGGTGCACAGCTAGAGAGAGCAAAAGGGGTGTGCCAGAGCCTGTCTCAGTACAAGAAGGGGATGTGGCTTTGTAAATGGTTGCTATAGAAACAAAAAATATTGTTACATTTGAATACATTAAGAATGTCATTAAAAATTGGGGTGGGGGTTCAAAAAGTATTTTCTCATAGTACAGAACTGATTTATAAAAAAAACAAACACGTGTAGGATATTGCTTGAACTGCAGCTTTAAAAGCATAAATATGGATTTTTGGGGGTTATTTTGCAGGGTTTGCTTTCTTTTGACTCAGTTTGCATCAGGGAGACTTTGATAAACAGGCCCTTTTACCTACGAGATTTGTACATGACCATGACATTATTTTTCTTCAGGTGGAGCTGGTACTTTAAGTTGTCCCAGCAGTTTCCAAGATGGCCTTCTGCCTGAAGCTTTATGGCATAGATGAACATTTGGGTAATGAAGAAGTGGAGGGCTTGAAATTCCTCTGCCATGATTTGCTACCCGGCAAGAAACTGATGACCGTGCAGTCAGGCCTGGAATTCTTCCAGCTTCTCATGAGCAATGGTTTGATCGAAGATGGCAATGACTTCCTCCTAGCCGAGCTTCTATACCTTACTGGACAGCATAAGCTTCTTAAAATGCTTGACACTGACAGAAACAAGGTGCAGGAAGCTCTCCCAACAAAAGGAACAATATCGCCATATAGGTGAGTTCTAAATAACGTCCTTAACATAGGGCCCAGAGGAGAAGGAGTTGTAGACTTCAAAATAGGGTATCTTTATGTATTTTATATGTAATAGTGGCAGCGAGTGACAAGTTTAAAGCAGCAAAACATGTGAAATCTCATATACAACACACATATATATATATATATATATATATACAGTGTTCGACAAACCTATACATTTGCTCGCCCCGGGCGAGTGGATTTAACATCATGGCGAGCTCCTATTGGCCCAAACAGCACACGTGTGGTACTAGGTGGCGAGTAGATTTTTTTGTCTGGCGAGTAGATTTTTGGGTGATTTGTCGACCACTGTGTATATATATATATATATATATATATATATATATAATCAGTTCTGTAGTATTAGATAAAATGTACTGTTTTTTTAAATATTTTTTATTATTATTATTCAACTCAATGCCATTTTTACTGAGTTTTAAAGCAGCAATACTGCATTTCCCCCTTTTTTTGTTAATTGTAAATGTAAAGCATGTGGCAGTGTATCATTCTGTATTCTTAAGCTGGCAATCGTTTGGTGCTCCTATTATAAATGTGTAAAAATTTGATTGTGTGACTAACATAATGGCTGCTTCAGTCAGTGTAACTAAGCAGCTAGTGGTAGAAAAAAGGAGAAAGCAGCGCACTGCCCGGGAGTCAGGTGGTATAAAGGTAAAAAATATGCTTATTCAATACAAAGCATCACGCAAAGGAGGTGTAAAGCCTACAGCTACAATGTATCCTTATATTACTAAGGTAACATTATCTATTTTTACAGTTTACAGCTCAAATTGCTGGGAATATTTACAACAAATTATCACAAACAGGCACAGAACAGTTTAGAACATTATGGAACATTCTAAATTGAACACAATAGAACATTCTAGAAAATTGAGCATAGTTTCTTGGATGTTAGAGTTCTCTTTGGCGCAAAATGGTTCTGATTGGCCTGTGTCTGAATAAGGAAATTCTATTCCATATGGTTGAAGTCAGCATTTCATCTGGCTGGTTCCTCACATGCAATTCATTCATACTCATTCACTCTCTCAACTCTCCTAATTCAGGACACACACACAAACAAACAAACACACACACACACACACCTGTTCTTGCTTCCCTGCCTCCTCTTTCCCTGCTTATGCTGTTAACACATCTGAAATGTGAGGTCTGTGTAGCTGGCTGGGTACTGGTTTAGGAGAGAGATCCCCAGCAGCAAGGAGGAGGGGGGAGGCGAGAGAGAGCCCCGCTGACAGCTTTCCCGGGGCCCGTGATTGGAGTATCCATCGGGGCTTCCCTACACCCAGTGTGTCGGCGGGGTATGATGAGTGGGTCTGACCAAGGAGATTAGGAATGTGGGGGGGCCTCTGAGCAGGCGGGGATCTGAGGAGAGGAGGTCTGACTGAGCGGCTTTTGAGCATGGGGTGGAGGCGGTGGGTTCGGACAGGTTGATGCAGACCGGGCGGTTGGGGAGTGGCCTGGGCTGTTAAGGACCCAGGGCAGTTGAGAAACTGGACCCCATGGCCAGCTGGGGCATGAATGCTGCCTTGGGGGAGGGACAGCAGCTGTAAACCAGTGGTATGCATGGGGAGGGAGCAGCTAGCGGGACTGTCGAGGGCCTAAAAGGAGCAGGAGGGATGCTGGTGTAGCAGAGCCGGTGGCTTATATCTGCTGCCCCAACACTCCCTTCTGTCATGTACTCCTTCCACCAATACACCTCCACTCTCAAATTGCAAAAACAAATATACTATAACACCATAATAAAATCACTATCGCCTCATCCACACTAACTGTGTGGTTCTCCACCCTAAACAATCAGCCACGACCCTCCCCATCTCTCTCGCCTGAGCCACCCTCCCCCTCTCACCCATGGACTTTGCCTCCTACATCTCACAAAAAATGAATAACATCCATGCTTCCTTCCCCAGTGCTGACACCCCACCCCCTCCATCTACCACCTCTACCCAATCTTTCCCCTCTTTCTGCCCAACCGCTGACGATGATCTCCTCTCAATCCTCAAACTCTCTCTCTCAACCCACCACATCCCCTTCTGACCCCATTCTACACCCCCCCCTCTCCTCCCACTCCTCCTCCCCTATCTATCCTCCAATCTCTCCCTATTTAGTGAATGTAGAGGGAGAGGGGGATTGGCCCGGTAATAAAGGGGTTGGACCCCAAATGGCCAACCCTGACCTCACTTGGGAGGCAAGGGGTTAACTGGACTGCAGTCCAGTAATGTGTTTGTTATTCTGCTTCAGCACCCAAATGTGTATTCCCCTGTAACCATGTATTTCCCCATTCTGCACCAACACTCACACTGGGATCCGTTTGGGAGGAGAAGGGTTAATAGTTAGGAAGTGATTATAGCCCTTTGTTCCATTTTCCCGCCTTTGCAGGCTCCATTTTGCAGCTCTCCATAGGTCGCTATTGCAGCTCCATACAATCCTATGGCGAATCCGGCGATTTGGGCCCGTTTCAGTAGAAGACCTGCAGGTGGCGCCCAAGAGGAGGAGCGGTAAGTTGTAAGTCGATGGAGCCATTCATTTCAATGGATATTCCTCGACGCCGACCTCCAGGAACAGGTTGGCAGCCATCCAAACCGCAGAAGCCGATACAATATCTAAAAAAAGAGCTTTTGATCACACTAGGTCCAGTTCAAATACAATTGGCGTGGGAAACTTTGGTTCTAGGGCACCCAGGAATAAAATTCTTTTTGACCCTAGACCCTAGGAACCCAATTAAGGAGCCCCGTAAAGGGTCGCGCTAGCCACGAGGGTCGCGCCATTGACTCTAATGGCGGAGGGAAGAGCCGCGAGTGAAAACGGCTAAGTCGGAATGAGCACAAACTCAGAACCCATAAATCCGGTTCTGTTTAACCTAAAGGGCCGAGATTCGGCCACCATGTAGTCCTAGTTCCGGCACGATTGCATGGCAAATACCGACCCACTCGGGGCAACAGAACGGAGTCAGGGTAATTGCAAAGTTTGGGTTTCTGCCATTGACTTGCATGGCGGAAAAAAGCCTTGTGTTCCAAAAGGGCTTTTAAACTGTAATTTTGTATCTCCGGTCCGGTGGGTCGTAGCGAGCTGAAACTTGCCCACCATGGAGAGTCCCCTCCGGCTTGCACTCAATGCCAAGGTATATGACTGAAATCACATATAAACCAGTGTCAGCCCTATGCCCAGTGTCTTCGATTTTACCAACTACTTGATGCCTGATTGCTGTATGAATTGCCAATCCTGTACCTGATTGCTTCATTACCCAACCCCTAAGTAAGTGCTATTTCTTGTCTGTTATTTGTATCATCTTGTGTGTTCACCTATCTAAGGAATAAACTATCTTTATTATATCTAAGTCGTGTTCAATTCAACCCAGATATTTGTGTATATTATATCCTATCACAAGTTACCGTGAGAGGCATATAATAAACTGGTGGCAGCGGCGGGATTGAATTGAACCTGTTTTACAGTTTACTGCAGGATTCTGTAATACAGTTCGAACTCGGTGAATTGTGAGTTCCTAAGGCTAATGATATTGAACACAAGGGTGTACAACATATAACGTGAGATATAACACCACCTCACTGTTCATACCTAACCCCTGAAAGCCTTGAACCATGAGCGAGGGTGCCGGTTCCTCTACAATCCGGACCTGGGCTCAGATACGGGACAAGTGCCGCGAGTACGGGCTGCCCAACGAGGACAGAGATATGGAGCAGATGGAGGAGGTGATCAGAGACCACGAAACCCGGCTCGCGGAGCTCCGAACTACAGCTCCGCTCGCCGTATTGCAACCGCCCGGAGAACAGGGAATGGACCCAGCTCCGGGACGGCAGAGACTTGGCGAGGGAGCGAGAGCACCTCCCGGGAGCAGTGCAGCAGGAGGGGTATTGGTAGCGGCGGCTACCAGTCCGTTCCCCCCTGAAATTATGGCGCTGATTTCCGCGTGGAGCGACAGAGGGACACCAGAGGAGCGGCTGCAGTTCATCACAATGGCGGTGAACCGGCCCGCTTATTCTCCCCCTGCCCACAAAGACCGAGAAACTCCCAAGCTGGACCATCACAGCCTCACCAAGTTCGTGGAAGACACCGACCAGATTGACAGCTTCCTAAAGAACTTTGAAATGCAATGCCGGTGGTACAAAGTGCTTCCCCAGAACCGGGTCATGCGACTTGACCCCTTGCTGTCCGGTCTGGCTAAGCAGACCATGATGGCGCTCCCGGAGGAGTATGCCGATGACTACGATCACTTGAAAGAGCTATTGCTATTCCAATATAGCCTCACCCCTGAAGCCTACCGGGAAAAATTCCGGCTGGAAGAGAGACTGCCCCTGGAGTCTTTTGTGACTTACGATACCCGCATGGCATTGTATGGGATCCGATGGGTGGAGGGCTGCGGGGCAAAGACTTACCAGGTCCTGCAGGATCTGATATTCCAGGAGCACCTCATGCAGCAGTGTCCTCTGGCGGTGAGGGCTTGGATGTACGATAAAAAGCCCAAGACTCACCAGGACGCAGCAAGGCTCGCGGATGACTACATCACCAGCCGAGCGCTGATGCCTGCAAAGGCAGCGGCCAAAGCGGCGGCGGAGGCCCCAGCCAAGAAGGCTAGCACCACTCCCCAATGGACTCCGAAGCCGCCTGTGATCAGCAGTCCACCGAAGTCGGGAGAGCTCCGGCATGAGCGCCGGCGCTACAACTGCAACCGCACCGGTCACATCAGACTGGATTGCCTGGAAACCCTGCGTTCTGGCGGACCCCATCAGGGGCAACGCACCCCAGCTGCAAAGCCGGTAGCCCGCGTGCGGGTGGCTTCCACCAATGAGTCCGGGACGATCATGGAAACAACTCCCAGCAAGACATCCCATGTAGCACCGGTCCCAGTGTCTTTGGTGCCTACAGCCAGGAGCGGAGGACATCCCAGCGCCGCAATGCTGCAGATGGATGGCCGGAGCAGACACCTCACCACGGTCACAGTCGGTAACCGGCAAGCAGTCAGCTTGCTGGATTCAGTTGCTGCGGTAACCATGGTCCGACCTGATATGGTCCGACCAGAGGAATTGCTCCCGGGACCTGGGATGCAGATTACAGTGGCGGACGGATAGCCGCGATTCCTGCAGATTGCCAGGGTTTTTTTTGATTGGGGGGACAGTGTGTGCGGGAGGTGGGGGTTTTGCCCGGTTTGGATGCGGAGGTTCTCCTCGGCAAAGATCTGGGTCCGATGACATGCACCTACGATCGGGTACCAAGACCCGCTGCCATAGCGGCAGTCACCCGGAGCCAGACGGTGGCGATGGCGGCGGCTCCAGTCCCCCTGCATTTGGGACCAACGATAGTGGTAGATAGATAGATACTATGTCCCCTTACAGTACACCGTTCCCCCGACATAGACATGACTGGGGGGTGGCCAGAATTAGGATCCCAGTTTAGGGAGGCAGTGAAGACAGACCCCAGCCTGGCCGGTATGAGACTTCGGGCGTCGAGTCTCAGGCAGGGGAGGGCACTGATCGCTGCTTATGGCACCGGGGACTCCTGTATAGAGAAGCGGGGATCCCAGGTATAGAGGAGGGATTGACCGATAAGCGACAGCTAGTAGTGCCCCAGGGGTACCGACAGCGACTGTTACGGGTAGCTCACTCTATTCCGTTAGCGGGACATCGGGGGGTCAACAGAACGCGAGCCCGGTTATTACAGCGTTACTACTGGCCGTGGGCATCTCGAGATGTGGGCAATTTCTGCCGCTCTTGTGATGCCTGCCAGCGAGTGGGTAAGGCGGGTGACCGTGTGAAGGCACCCCTGAAACCCCTACCGATAAAAGGGGAACCTTTCCAGAAAGTAGCGATGGATCTTGTAGGACCCCTTATGATTCCTAGCAGGTCAGGGAAGCACTACATCCTCACGGTGGTGGATTTTGCCACCCGGTACCCTGAGGCGGTAGCGCTTGGCACCATAGATGCCAAGACAGTGGCAGCAGCTTTGCTGAACATTTTTTCTAGGGTAGGTTTCCCTTGTGAGATCCTAACCAATCAGGGGTCGCAGTTCATGAGTGAACTGTTACATTGTCTCTGGGATGCATGCGGTGTACAGCACCGGCGCACTACCCCTTACCATCCCCAGACAAACGGATTATGTGAGAGGTTTAACGGTACCCTGAAGCAGATGCTTCGGACCTTTATAGAGGCGGAGGGGAAAGACTGGGAGATTCATTTACAGCACTTGCTGTTTGCCTACCGAGAGGTACCACAGGAATCTACAGGCTTCTCCCCTTCGAGCTACTATATGGCCGCAGGGTACGTTGACCTCTAAAATTGAATGTGAAGAATTGGACCTATTCCGGGAGGGATGGGAAGGGGAGGCTACTGATGCTTCAGTGATCCAGTATGTAGTAGATCTCCGAGACTGGTTAGAAATGCTCATGGGGGTGGCCCAAGACCATCTCAGGGCTGCTCAGACCAAGCAGAAGCAATGGTATGACCGGAATGCCCGTAGCAGGGAATTCGTCCCAGGACAGCAGGTGCTTGTTCTCAAACCCACTCGGGAGAACAAACTGATAGCTGCCTGGTCGGGACCGTACCCGGTCATCGGGAAGATGAATGAGTACAATTATATTGTACAGGTAGAGCCAGATAGGAATAAGACATATCACATTAATATGTTAAAGGAATAAAGAGCTCCGAGTATGGGAGCGGTGATGGCGGTTTGTAGCCCACTGCTGGAAGATCCGGCGAGCATTGCTCTGCCTGACCTTCTAAGGGAGGCTAGGCAGGGAAACACTGTGGAACAGGTGGAGATAGGGGGGCAGTTAAGTGTTAGGCAGAAGAGAGAAGCCAGGGACATGCTAGCAAACTATAGGGCTCTCTTCACTGACCTGCCAGGGAAAACACACCTCACAGAACACCCAGTGGACACAGGGGACCTGCAACATCTGCATAAGCACGCTTATAGAGTGTCAGCAGAGGTCAAGACTAGTATAGCGAGGGAGATAGAGGAGATGCTGACCCTAGGGCTAATTACACCGTCCCAGAGCCCTTGGGCCAGTCTGGTAGTTTTAGTTCCTAAGAAGGACAAGACCACACGGTTTTGTGTGGACTACCACTTGCTCAATGCTGGGACGGTCTCAGATGCCTATCCCATGCCCCGCATGGATGAGTTATTAGATGAACTCGCAGGGGCAAGGTATCTGACCACAATGGATTTGAGCAAAAGCTACTGGCAAATCCTACTGACCCTGGAGGCTAGGGAGAAATCAGCATGTATCACCCCAAGTGGCCTCTATGAATTCTTAGTGATGCCATTTGGAATGGAAAATTCCCCGGCTACCTTCCAATGCCTGGTCAACTGCTTACTGGAATGGATGCAAAGTTATGCAAGGGCTTATCTGGATGACATTGCTGTCTTTAGTAACTCCTGGGAATTCCATTTAGGACATGTAGCTGCGGTGCTGGCTAGGATTAGGGAGGCTGGGCTTACCTTGAAACCCACTAAGTGTATGGTAGGGATGGCAGAGGTCCTGTACCTAGGGCACAGGGTGGGTGGAGGGCACCTCAAACCAGAGCCAGCCAAGGTAGAAGCCATAGTCCTGTGGCCTGTTACCAAAACCAAGAAACTGGTCATGGCATTCTTGGGCACCGCAGGGTACTATAGGAAGTTTGTCCCACAGTACAGCGCCATGGCCAAACCCCTGACTGATCTGACCAGAATGCAACTGCCAGTGCTTATTACCTGGTCTCCTGCCTGTGAAACTGCATTCCAGGCACTGAAAACTGCCGTTGCTGGGGCCCCCATACTGGCTGCTCCGGACTACACCAAACACTTTCTCATACAGACTGATACCTCGGACTACGGCATTGGGGCTGTGTTAAGCCAGGTGGGGGAGGACGACAGAGAGCACCCTGTGGTGTACCTCGGCCGTAAACTGCTCCCCAGGTAGGTGGCATATGCCACCATTGAGAGAGTGTTTGGCCATTGTGTGGGCACTCAGAAAGCTTCAACCTTATGTGTATGGGCGGGCTTTCACAGTCATTACTGACCACAACCCCCTGAGTTGGCTGCAGAGGGCATCATATTTATTTGATTACCACATGTATTACTACTGTGAAGCGCTATGTACATTAATGGCGCTATATAAATAAAGACATACAATACAATACAATACAATCAGGGGAGAATGCCAAGCTATTAAGGTGGAGCTTGGCCCTTCAAGAATTCGAGTTCACTATTCAACACAAGAAGGGTAGTGAAAACGGCAACGCCGCTGGACTCTCTCGTCAAGACTATCCATCTGAGCCTTTAACAGTGCCAACGGTGACCCACTCCCCGTGAGGGGCAGTGGGCCACAGGGCACCCATTAAGAAGGGGAGGTGTAGAGGGAGAGCGGGATTGGCCCGGTATTAAAGGGGTTGCACCCCAAATGGCCACCCGCTGACCTCACTTGGGAGGCAAGGGGTTAACTGGACTGCGGTCCAGTAATGTGTTTGTTACCCTACTTCAGCACCCAAATGTGTATTCCCCTGTAACCATGTATTTCCTCATGCCAGTGTCTGCACCAACACTCACACTGGGATCCGTTCGGGAGGAGAAGGGTTAATAGTTAGGAAGTGATTATAGCTCTTTGTTCCATTTTCCCGCCTTTGCAGGCTCCATTTTGCAGCTCTCCATAGGTCGCCATTGCAGCTCCATACAATCCTATGGCGAATCTGGCAATTTGGGCCCGTTTCAGTAGAAGACCTGAGGTGGCGCCCGAGAGGAGGAGCGGCGGTTTCCCATTGTAAGTCAATGGAGCCATTCATTTAAATGTGGATTCCTCGACGCCAACCTCCAGGAACGGGTTGGCAGCCATCCAAACCGCAGACCGCAGAAGCGGACACAATATCTAAAAAAGAGCTTTTGATCACACTTGGTCAAGTTCAAATACAATTGGCGTGGGAAACTTTGGTTCTAGGGCAACCAGGAATAAAATTCTTTTTGCACCTAGACCCTAGGAACCCCCACACTCGACCACCACCGGGTCTGAGAATTAAGGACCCCCGTAAAGGGTCGCGCTCGCCACGAGGGTCACGCCATTGACTCTAATGGCGGAGGGAAGAGCCGCGAGTGAAAACGGCTAAGTCGGAATGAGCAAAAACCCAGAACCCATAACTCCGGTTCTGTTCAGCCTAGAGTGCTGAGATTGGGCCACCATGTAGTCCTAGTTCCGGCAGGATTGCATGGAAAATACGACCCACTCTGGGCAACAGAACGGAGTCAGGGTAATTGCAAAGTTTGGGTTTCTGCCATTGACTTGCATGGCGGAAAAAAGCCTCGTGTTCCAAAAGGGCTTTTAAACTGTAATTTTGTATCTCCGGTTCGGTGGGTCGTAGCGAGCTGAAACTTGGCCACCATGGAGAGTCCCCTCGGGCATGAGGATCTGGCAAGTTTCAGCCCGCTCGGCCCAGCCGAATGGATTATTTTAATATATATATGTATTAAGAACTGTACAGTATTTTAAAACGGGGATAAAAGCCAGCGAAAGGTACCGGCTCTGTTTAATGTAAATGCTCAGAGGGGTGACCCATTGTCTACAACAGACGCCCTGATCAAAGGCTCAGCCACTCTGGCTGTATACATTAGGGTGGAGAAACGTAGGACTTGAGTGGTCTGTAAGTGCTATAATTCACACCTATAGACAAAGGGTTTCCTGGCCAGATCCAAGTCTGGTAGACTTGTAGGCGCCCTGACTTTTGTGTGGGGCTAAAGAAATGAGACCCCAAGGGCCAGAAGTACGCATGTGCCAACTAGCTGGGGGGCATGATCTAATAATGTTCCCACGCTAGCTGGCAAGGAAGGATTGGGTGCAGATAATTGTCCTCCAATGACTTGCACTCAATGCCAAGGTATAGGTCTGAAATCACATATAAACCAGTGTCAGCCATATGCCCAGTGTCTTCGATTTTACCAACTACTTGATGCCTGATTGCTGTATGAATTGCCAATCCTGTACCTGATTGCTTCATTACCCAACCCCTAAGTAAGTGCTATTTCTTGTCTGTTATTTGTATCATCTTGTGTGTCCACCTATCTAAGGAATAAACTATCTTTATTATATCTAAGTCGTGTTCAATTCAACGCAGATATTTGTGTATATTATATCCTATCATAAGTTACCGTGACAGTGAACAATACCCAGACTCCTTTAAAACTGTGGTAATCATCCCTCCCCTCAAAAAACCCTCTCTCTACCCTGCCCTGCCATCCAACTTTCGCCATATCTCATTCCTTCCATACTTCTCCAAACTCCTCGAGTGCATCACTCACAACCAACTCTCCAACTGCATCCACACCCATTCCCGCTTTCCCATTGTCCAATCTGGCTTCCATTCCTCACACTCTACTGAAACAACCCTCGTGACCATCCACAACTTTCTTTCCCAAGCTCGCCACTCCAAACTCTCCTCCATCCTCCTCCACCTCTCTTCAGCCTTTCACACCTTTCATCACCTCACTCATCTCTACCCTCATCAATCTTGGCATCACTGACAACGCCCTCTCATGGCTCTCATCCTATCTCTTCCACAGCTCCTACTCTGACACCTTCAATAATTCATCTTCTCCTCCCACCAGCTCCTCCATATTCCTCCAACAAATCCAGAATTCTGCAGCTCATACACTTCTCAATCTCTCCCGCTCTGCCCACGCCACACCTCTCCCAACTCCACTGGCCACCCATCCAACAGTGTTCCCTCTTCAAATTCCTTACCCTGGTCTACAAATCACACCATGGTCCTGCCGCAACCTTACCTTGCAGCAGTCATCTCTCGCTACACCCTTTCCTGTCCTCTTCGCTCCCTGACTGCCACAACCCTCATTCCCCCCATAGCCCCTCCTTACGATTCCGATCATTTACCTTACTCACCCTCCTCCACTGGAACCAGCTCCCCTACCACATTCAATCTGCCCCCTCCCTAACTATCTTCAGAAGGCAACTCCAAAACTCATCTCTTTTCCAGCACATTCCATGTTCACCCATTAACCTCCCCCCACCCCCAACGCCCATGACCCCCCCTACCCTCAACCCTTCCTAAACCTTCCTAAAGTCTCACCAAAACCCTCCAAAGTTGCCCACCTCACCGATCCAATTCTCTCCAGTGTCCCCACTGTCGGACCTCTCAGCATGTCACCGACGAGACTAAATCCAGAGACCTTACCAAACCCCTGCCCACTAACCAAGCAAGTTTTACTAAATAATGTACAGTTTCCTGAAAAAGGGCGCTATACATTTTTTATAAATAATAAATGCGCTCAGTAGTGGAGCCCAGTGACGTCACCTGCTCCTCTCTATCTGCCGCAGTCTTACCCAAGGCTATGAGGCTTGGGCCTGCAGGGAGCGATTGGTAAGGGGCCTGGAGAAGGAAGGGTCCCTGACTTCAATAGTTAGTCAGCAAGACAGCTGGGCCCCCCTCCTCTACCGGGCCCGGGACAGTTTAATCTTAAATAATGAAGTAACGTTTGCTGCGTTCGGTTATAATCACGAATTTAAAATTACGTTTTGGGCCATAGTATTTGTGCAGCCTCTGAAAGGTCGGGGGCTCTTGGAAGGTCCGGGCCCTGGGCTACAGCCCAGTTAGCCCATACCTTAAGATAGCACTGGTCATACAATTGATAAATAATCTATATATTGTAGGCCTTTTTCTACATTGAAGCCAATACAAAGAAAAAACCATTACAAGCAAAACAATAGCTAGTAATAAACATACAGACTATTTTAAGGAAATGGTGGAAACCATACGTCAGAACATCCCCTCGGTTTCCTCCTCCCATCCCACACCCCTTCCTAACTCTCCTCCTGCCTTCCTTGACTCTTTTTCCGCTGTCTCGGAGGAGGATGTGTCACTGCTGATTCTTCTCCTTCTACCACTTGCCGTTTTGACCCCCTTCCCTCCCATCTCCTAAAACCTCTTGCTCCTACTATAATCCCTGCGCTCACACACATTTTTAACTCTTCCCTCTATTCTGGTACCTTTCCCTCCTCCTTCAAACATGCAACAGTTATACCATAACTCAAAAACAGCAAGCTTGACCCTACCTGTCTTTCTAACTATCGACCTGTCTCCCTCCTGCCTTTTGCCTTAAAACTCCTTGAATATCTTGTATTCTCTCATTTGCTCCATTTTCTCACCACCTATTCTCTCCTAGACCTCTACAATCTGGCTTCCGCACTGCTCACTCCACTAAAACAGCCCTCACTAAAGTAATTAATGACCTCCATACTGCCAAAGACAGAGGTCATTACACTCTGCTCATACTACTTGACCTCTGCAGCATTTGACACCGTGGACCACCCTCTTCTCTTTCACATTCTCCATACTCTTGGTATTCGGAACAAAGCTCTATCCTGGATCTCCTCCTACCTCTCCCATCGTACTTTCAGTGTCTCTTTTGCTAACACCTCCTCCTCCTCTATCGATCTGTCTGTGGCGGTACCCCGTAGCTCTGTCCTGGTACCTCTTCTCTTTTCTCTGTACACACTTTCTCTAGGTGACCTAATCACATCTCTTGGGTTTAAATATCACCTCTATGCTGACGACACACAAATTTACCTTTCAACCCCTGACCTTACACCTGCTGTACAGACTAAGGTTTCTGAATGTCTCTCTGCTATATCATCCTGGATGGCCCTCCGCTGACTTAAACTTAACATGGCAAAAACAGAGCTCCTAATACTTCCTCCCAAACCTGGCCTCACTACCACCTTCCACATTACTGTTGGAAGTACCATCATTCACCCAGTAGCCCAAGCACGCTGCCTAGGGGTCACACTCGACTCCTCTCTCACATTCTCCTCTCACATTCAAAACGTATCGAAAACCTGTCGGCTTTTCATCCGCAATATTACTAAGATACGCCCTTTCCTCTGTTGCTCGACTGCTAAAACTTTGACTCGGGCCCTCATTCTCTCCCGTCTCGATTACTGTAACCTCCTGCTGTCCGGCCTTCCTGCCTCTCACCTGTCTCCCCTATAATCTATCCTTTAATGCTGCTGCCAGAATCACTCTACTCTTTCCTAAATCTGTCTCGGCGTCTCCCCTCCTGAAATCCCTCTCCTGACTACCTATCAAATCGCACATCTCACACCCAATTCTCCGCCTCACTTTTAAAGCTTTACACTCTTCCTCCTTACATCTCAGCCCTAATTTCTCGCTATGCACCATCCCGACTCTTGCGTTCTGCTCAAGGATGTCTTCTCTCTACCCCTTTGTATCTAAAGCCCTCTCCCACCTTAAACCTTTCTCACTGACCGCCCCACACCTCTGGAATGCCCTTACCCTCAATACCCGACTAGCACCCTCTCTATCCACATTTAAGAACCATCTTAAAACACACTTGCTTAAAGAAGCATATGAATAGAACTGTGGCTAATACTATACATGATACATAAAGTTTGGCCCCCTGCAGACACACTTACCAGAATGCTCTTCTCCTGTACGTTCTCCCTACCAATTAGATTGTAAGCTCTTCGGAGCAGGGACTACCCTTCCACAATGTTCCTTTTATGTCTGAAGCACTTATTCCCATGATGTGTTATTTGTATTACAGTATTTGTTATTTATATGACTGTCAAGTGTATTACTACGGTGAAGTGCTATGTACATTAATGGCGCTATATAAATAAAGACATACATACATTTTAATTTAACACTGCAGCACCCTTTCAAGGTGAAAGTTGATGGAGAACATTAATTTAAACTGTAATTTGGGCTTTATTTTTAAACCACAGACGTTTGCTTTATGAGCTCTCAGAAAACCTCGTCAAGGAAGACCTAGAGAGTATCATCTTCTTATTGAGTACCAACGACGTGCTACGGAAGAAGCAGAAAGACAATACGGTGAGGGTAAAAGAAGACACTTGGGGAATTAGATATATGGCATGCCATAACATGATGACCTCAGAATAAGGTCTGATATTCAGCAAGATCACTAGAGGAGGAGCATCCATTGGCCATAGTGATTCATGGCCACAGTAACCAACACTGCCTATTTATTCTGAGGAATCATTGATTTATACCGGCAAATTGGGTACTTTCCCCACAAAATACAGTACTTCATTGATGCCAATGGAAGTCAGGGAAAGTTTTAGAAATCTCACTGAAAGGGGCTTTCACATCTTGGCCAGTGTATTGATGTCATATGTTTTGTATAGGATCATGGAACGTGGAGAAAGACTTGGTCAGGTTACTTTCGAATGTCAGAATGAAGACCATACTAGAGCCGCTTAGTAGGCGTCACAGGCTGTTCCTTCGTAGTAATAGAAGGTGCACTGTGATGGATGGAAAAAAAAACCACTTGGACATAAAGATGTACAAACACATGCATCCATATTACAATTCTGTCCAAGCCCTTGCAATGTAAAAGTTATAAACAACGGAACAAGAGTGTATGGTGCAGGCGCTCTGATTTAATACCAAATCAAGCATTGCTAAAACAAGAACATGCAGCACCATCACCTCTGTCCATCATCATCATCATCATCATCATCATCATCATCATCATCATCATCAATTTAGAGCAGCAATCTGACCTGCTAATTATTATTGTCTTTTTACATACCTACATATAATTTTTTAAAACAAGGGTTTCCCAGGAGCTAAACCACGGCACGGCAAGCTACATGCACCCCCCACTCCTCGATCTAAATATATTTCATTTTGAATTTCATGGCAAGAATTTTTGTACAGGAGAAACAATATAGCCTGGGGTCAGCCTTACTTTGTAGGCCAATAAAAAAGCGATGAGATGAGACATTGCAGCTTCCGATAAGGTGACCACACAACCATCTTTGCTTTTTCTAGCCAGTACTGCCCAAAGTATATTAAAAAAAAAAGTATCCAGCAATTGAAGGGTTACTGGAGCCTTGAGTGCTGCAGCTTTGCTCTGGTAGACCTCCTGGTTCATATACGGTAACATATATTTGATTCTTGGGGGTATTGCTGCTTTAAATATGGAGCACTTGGAAAAGTGAAAACGTAAGATGTAAGTTACAGAATTTAGTGCAATTTCAATCAACTGGATAAGCTGGTGTGGTCTTGATTGGGGAACTGGTCACCTTTGGAATAAACTAACAAAAAAGAGGGGGATAATTGCACTTAAACTAATGCAGGGTGTGAGAGGTCTTTTTACGGGGACAATTTATCACGGTCACTAAGGTTTGGCAGTAAACTGATGCAAAGAGTCTCATTTTTAACTATGATCTTCTAGTGACGGTCAATCCAAGTACTGTATTAAGGGGTAAGCTGCACACACATCCAAATCAGAAGTAGTCTGCTTCTGTGGATCTGCATAAAATGTAAGAAACTTGGTAAATTGGTTTCTTAAATTTGATGCAGGTGCTAAGAGTGGAATATAAAATCTTAAGCTTGAAAAATGAACCCCAATGTCTCAATTCCAGAGCGTTCTGGAACTGCTATGTTATCTGGAGAAAATGGAGGTCATATCCCAGGATAACTTGAGCGTCTTGGAAGACATCTTGGGCAAAGTTTCACCTGACCTCTTAAGAAGAATTAGCAAATACAAGGAAGAGATGGGTAGGTGGACCTGCACCTTTAGTATAAATATCGTTCAGGTTATGTGAGATACAAAGGGCAGTTCCTTATTTTGCATTATAGACTAAACAGTAGAGATGTGGAAACATTTTGCTCAAGGTCCCAAGCCAGGGGAAATGTGCCCTTTTTCAGCAACAAAGAAAAATTTGTGAACAAGACCAACTCTATAGGGTACAAGCAATTCAACAAGCATTATTAAGTCTATGTGCATTACAATTTCGCCATAATATGCTGATTTGCAAAATTCTTTAAAATCACTATATTTGCATAATTCTGAGCGTATAAATAGGTTCCTTACAGTCGCCATATTTGCTCACTGTCTGGCAATATTTCACTGAAAGCTTGCGAAATTGCAAAACCTAAGACTCATTTTGTAATATTATTAGAAAAAGAAAAAGCGGAACTCGTAGGATCCAATATCAGTGCTCAGGGTACACAAAGAAATAGTCCAGAGTAGCTTAGGTATCATACATATGGGGTCACTCATATATTAGCTTTTTGTTGTTAATGGTATAATTAGGCTCATGTGTATATACAATAGAACGTCATCATTACTCCGATTGTGAGGAGGGATAACCCTGTGTCAGTACCCAGAGGGGATGTCTGTGGAGCCCACAAAGGTGGGAAACCCAGACACCCTCACAGACAGGAGGTAACTGTCCCCTGAAGCTAGACTAGTAACAGATCTTAAATGTCCATGAATGTCCTAATCAAAGCGGTACTCACGACCTCGTTGGTAGGAGCCTGAAATCCATGTGCTCTCAGCCTGAAGGTGAATACAGGAAATCGCATCACATGGAGGGAAAGGTTAGGCGGTAAAATGTTATGATAGGTGTAATATTATTAGCCCTTTGAGGCCCAGTGAAACGTTTCACAAGTAAATGAAATTGGGGCGGAAAAACATAAATCGAAATTAGAAACTGCATTTGGATAGTTTTGCCAATCTCTACCAAACAGGAGGGCTTTATTGAAGTTTGGCATGCTGGTTGGACAAAATTGCAGCCATTAATAGTTAGTAACTCCCAGAATCTTTGGCACCTCGCCACCACTCCCTCCCCAAGGCCAACCACAGTGCAACCAAACCCCCAACTCCAGTTATCCCTGTCCAGTGCAGGGTGTAAGGAGGCCCAACTGGGGCAACGGGATCCTTGCTCATTATCTTGTGGCACGGTTGGGCCTAACCTTTCACCTTCTGGCGCCTGTGCTGCTTCCTGTACGAATTGGGGGGAGGAAAGAACAAACAGAGATCCTGCAGCTCCAGCTGGGCCTAGGCATAGCTTGCCTGCACATGGCAGAGCTAACTTGGAAACTGGAGAGGGAGAGGGGATGCGTCAGCTCGCCTAATTGAGCAGGGGGAGACGGGTCCGGAAAGGAGGGGCGTTGCTATGACCATTGGCCATTTTTTAATTATGTAATAATACAAACATATTACAAACATTTAGCCTACAACAATAATCCCCCATGGACAACTCATTACCTGCCCGTTAACGTCCAGGTAGATTCACCGCCTTCCTGGGTAATTAGTTGACCGTGCCCTGTCCTTTAGGAATGATTCCTTAAACAGATTTCTCGAGTCTGTTACAATATTGCTTCTAGGGCATAGATATTATACATGGAAACGTATATATTGTGCTATTGACCAGGTAATATATTATCCATAGGGGCCACACTGTAGCATCAACATCAGAGTTCTATAATGACTTAAAAATGGAAAGGCTGCAGATGACTGCATGAAGAATGTATTTCAAATGTAATAACTCCTAAAAGTCAGTAGAGCGATAGTAACGTGAAAAATACTCCTTTATTGTTTGTGACCTTGTAAAGTTAATAATGAGGAGGCTCATGTATATATGTTGCTCCTTCAATATGCCTTTTACTGTTTTATTTTAGCTTCACTACAAAGCCAGGATACTGATCCCAGTGAAACAACAACATTGCCAACTTTGTGTACGGAGTATGAAGAATACTCCCCACCTGAAGACACGTACAGGCTACCACTGCCCATCAAGGTACAATATGTATAACTTTTATTTACAGATGAGTGTCCTTAAAGCTGCAGTTCAGTCTTTTTTTTTTTTTTTTATTAATTTTTTTACTTCAATAGTTACATGTGTGCAATCTCTAATAACCTAAAGAACTGTATAGCTGCCGGTCAATTCGTTCTCCATGTATTGATCGGCAAAATTTGGTGACATCATTAGTGAAGGGATCTGTTTTTCTTCTGCTTCTGTGTCTCAGTGGAAGCTCATGAATATTCATGAGCACTCCTGCACTGACATGTGCTAGAGGGAGGGCAGGGCTGACAAAGGGGTGTGCCAGGGCTTGTGACAGGACATGAAGGGGCAGTGCCTTAGCAAATGGCTGTTAAAATAGAATACAAGAAAATTGGTCTTTCAAAGGTGTTTTTTTAAAAACAGAAAATGCTAAAAGTATTTTTTCTTACTATAGAACTGATTTATTAAAAAAAAAAAACACACATGCAGGATATTGACTGAACTGCAGCTTTAAAGCCACAAGGATCAAGATGTTTAGCAGCCAAAACCAACAGCCTGGTGAGGCTTGATCTATTTCTTTGTATGTTCTTGTGCAACCATCTCTAGGCATCAGTTTACACAACTGAGAACGAGTAATAGTTACACCAATATATGAATCGCTCTCTTTATTAGAAACTACCACAAGGACCAATACAGACAATAATGTATTTATCTAACATGGTGCTAATGTAAGCTGTAGAAAGATGCTATGAATCCTTGTTTCGAAAAGAAAATTGAGTTCCTACAGAGTGCAAAAGATGAACAGACTTACTTCAGGTTGTCTTTCATAAACAGTGTGTCTAGAAACAAGGTTGTGCCCTTAACAAGTGAATCCGTTAATATTTATGTAATGCATGCAAGCACAATCCACTAGAACCAGACATATATCTGATGTGAGCTGATATATGTTTAGTGGATTGTTTTTTATGGTCCGTTTTGTATCTTCAATACAGGATGATCCCGACATGAATATGGAACATCCTGCCTATTGTAAGTTCTATTTGTTCAGCGCTTTTCTCTCTCATTTGTCTGATATCTAAATGAATAAAGAATAACTGCAAGAAGGAGAGATGTGAATTATGAACTGCTTCCACAATGATCAATAAATATGTCTATTTTTGTCTAGCCATCACTGACCGGAGCCTGAGGGAGCATACCCAAACAGTACATGAAGCACCTGAACGAGGTCTTGTATCTATTCATTTATCATTCAATGTGGCACACTATGCAGCGTATATGCTAAACAAATAGAACGACATGCAACATATACAATTCACAACATTGGAATATGCAATCGCAACTGTGCAAAAATAAGTGAGGACTCCAATAGTGATACCTCATATGCACTAATAATATATTTTGAAAACAAGCTTTCGGGGGGCAAAATGCCATAGATATCATAATAATGTTTGGCATGTAACACCTCACTAACTCCTCCTACTGACAACTCAAATCACAACTTCATTTTTTTTACCCTTGTGGGAAGCAGGGGGTCTCTGGAGCTGAACCGTGTTAATTTCAACTCTGTGGCCACCTGCTTCCCTACTGTATATACATACCTCTGAAAGGTTGCATCCCCGGGTGAGCACCCTTTACATGGGCCAATTGGAAGCCGCGGCGTCAGCTCTTGTAACTTCCTATTGGCCCACGTGATGCTGTGCAATTAAACCTGCATTATATACTGGCATCACCTTCACAGATATGTATCTCGGGAAGCAAGGGGGTCTCTGCTTCCCACCTAGGGGGGAAATAGAAAATGATTTAACCGGTGATACTGCTTTAATATACAGACACCTTAGTATTTTAACAAATGTTCACATTTTTAAAAATATGAGTGTGTGTGATAACTTCTCCAGCTGCAGTAGTCAGGAGAGGGACTATTTGACGTTTACCTATTTCTGGTTTACAGACAGCAAATCTGGAAACATTGAACACTATATCTCTGAACTTAGCCTTAATGCAGAATCTACATCAGGAGGAATCCCAGAGGTTCGTCTCTATCTTTATCCAATCAGTATTTTCTTCATTTACAGGAGATAATGGAAAAAAATTCAAATACACATTCTCTGTTTGCTCTTTTATAACCCACCATCGGTCGTATTTACAGCGCTACTCCACGACACGCCTCCCAACATGGCTTTCAGCCCATCTAAACAAGTGGGTTGTTAGGTGTCATTCAGCCCAGAAGGTATTTTATGGAGTGACACCGCTTCGTACTGTAGATACGCCCCATTCACATGAATGGGCCATAAGGTTGTATAATACCATAGTGTCTTATCCACTTAAAATCAGATTTCTAGTCTAGAGCAACACTAACATAATTAAAATATGCTGGCACTAACATTAATAAATGTGGATCCTTATGGTTTTAACTGAATGTATCCTTTTAAGATCTAGAACGACTGAACATTTTTTGTCCGCTCCAAGTAGCAAATGGAATAAGGACATGGCACTGAAAAAATCATATACTGTATTTGTTGTTCTAGAAATGGTGCTCTTACTATGTAAACAAATGTTTTTTTAAGATGCTGCCACTGAAGGTAACTGACAGCGAGTCCCTTGCACAGCCGAAACCTTTCTGGAAAACGGAAACCTAAAACGCTTACTTCACAAACCACCAATTCTGTACACCTACAGCAGGGTTATCATCCTTTCAACAAGGGAAGTAAAGAGACATTTTTTTTCCCGCCAACTAGGGCTGACACAGTGATGGTGGGTGAGTGGCCAGCACACTTGCAGTCAGGGCTACAACCCATTTATAGAGTAGACAGGGTGACCAGCCTTCATTTCTCTCTGCCCCTCTCTTCTCACTCCTTCTGTGCATTTCCAGTCCACAATTGGCACTGTAAAAACCAGGGCGACACAGACTTGTCTTACTGCAGTCTACGTTGCAATGTACAGTAACTAGCACAGGAGGCTGCCCTCTAAAATGTACTCTAGATGTCATTTCCTTCATGCAAATTGAAAAGGTTTCCTAAAAGAAGAGAAGCCGGTTGGGTGAAGGAGAAGTGATGGAGTGGTACAGTAAACGGACAATCACAGTTTTGCATAACATCAATCACATTTCACACCAATATACTGTATAATATACCCACACCTACGCATATCCCCTCCACTGCTCTCCTTATTCACAGTTCATCTATCCCCTGCTCTAATTTTTGCCAAGACTGTCCTGTATATATGACATTCTATCTCTGGCCTAGAGTAATCAAACATTGATCATTAGAAATACTGCAAAAAATATGCGCTACTGTTATTGCCTTTAATGTGTGCATTAGAGATATTGGAGCAGAGCATCAGAATGTGTATATCAGGCAAGTTTATCAATTTGTTGGCGGTTAAAAGGGCATCAGCCTTTTTAAAGAGTAGTTTTGGGGGGATCCAAGACCCTGAAAAGGATCCCTCTACATGGATGGGATAAGTGCTATTTATTTTATTAACCCCTATAGTGCCCAGGTAGTCTCACTGGCACTCAAGGAGTTAATGACCCCACTTATACTAATGTTTGTGTGTGTGTATATATATTAACAATGAGAATAATTTTTGATTCGTTAGCCTACATGCCTGTTAGCCACCTCTTGGTTAATAGGGCTGTTAGGAATTCCTACAGGGGGGGAAGGGGGTTAGGTGTGTTGTGGAAAAGGTGATGGGGTAGTTGCCCTGGGGAGGGTAGTTAGCACCCTGGAAGGAGAGTACTACATGCCTTGCTTGTCTTAGCAATGCCTTTGCTAAGCTCTTAGGTATCCAAGGAGGGGGAGGGGGTGATACTGTAGTTTAAAGCAGCTATTAACCCTTTGGTGCTTGTGCTGCGCATTGGTAGCCTCTGTTATTAAAGGAGTTCCTGTATTTTCTGCCATAGGGTTTGTAATAACAAGTATATGATATCCCCCAGCATTGCATTACTAGCTGTTATTGACTCCCGTTTATGGGTGGAGTCATCGCAACATAGCTATTGCAAACACCTTATCACATGGTACATTTTTTTCGCAATGTTAGGCCATAACATTGCAGTAAAAAACAGGTGCAATATTAACTCTAATTTGACAGAGTTTGATATCTCCCGGCCTCTGTTTTTTTTCCTCTTGCTACATGGAGAAATGACAGTGAGAAAATTCCTACAATTGAGGGAAAACTGAGCGCACAAAACAACTGTCGTTGCTGGAGAAAACTACCGTATTTCCTCGATTGTAAGGCGCCATCGATTGGAAGACTTACAAATCGAGGAAATACGGTAATAAAAATCTTTGTGGAAGAAATGGCAACCTCCTGCTCAGCCAATCAGAAGCAAGGTGGGTGGGCGGAAAGGGCCAATCACAGACGAGGGCAAGGTTACATCCCCGGATGGTTGAGGAGTGAGGTCAGTGTTGGTGGGAGGTTGGAACGGGACAATTTGTAGAGTGATTAGAAAGCATGGTCTCTGCTGCATCGAGCCGTTCAGGGCTCCACATGGCCAGGATTAACCTCCTCCCTCCACAAACTGCGGGTAACCTAGCAGCCTTCCCCGCTGCGGCGGCTCCGGCTTCCCGCCCGGCCGGTACTCCAGCAGCGGCCCCTTGCAGACGTTTTATTTTTTTTTAAACATTGATTTTAAGACGCAACTATGATAACTTCTATCATACCCAAAAATTTTGATTTTTTTTATCACCGTTTCTTTTCCTCAGCAGGAGGCTTTATATGAAATGAATCGCAAACACAGAGGTCACTGCCTGATCATAAGTAATTTAAATTTTATGAAAAACCAACCAAGGAAAGGGACCGGAAAAGATGCCGGTAGGTTATGGTTTTGGCATTCTGATTTTTAAAGCCGTATAATGATTTTACTATTACTTGTTGATTTATTTATTATGTTATGTAGAGCTTTGCATTCTGTAAATCTCTAGTTATAGTAAAGGAGAGAAATCGTAAAAACGTTATAGAGTAATTGCACAGATTAACACAGTGACGCTATTGATTTCCACCCCCCACCCCCCTTATATAGCACAGTGTACATAGCGCTATAGTTTACAAGAATACGGATGTTCCCAGCACACAAGGTCACAAATAGAGCTGACCGTGGAATTGAACCGGCACGCTGCAAACCATCCCGAAACTTTAGAAATTGTAACTAAATACAAATTAAGCCTGGGTGAATTGTCATTTTTAAGAAACCCCAGAAAAATACTATAACATACATGCAAAACAGAAAACGGTTATGGAATTTTGCAATGTGAATGATCGCCATTGGAAATATACAAAAAAGTGTTTAAAAAAAAAAAAAACGTAGATTCTTTTTAAATTGATCGACTGGGACTGAACCTTTACATATTTTTTTCTCTCACTTAATTATTTATTGAACTGTTTGTAGGGAAGGGGTACAAAAAAAAGGGTAATTGGGCGGGGATGAGGAACAGTCACCATCAATCATCAGAATAAGTCATTTGTTACAAATACAGTATCTGGTTACAAGTAAGTGAACGAACATATTATGTTGTCCTGGAGACTATGGGGCACACCTAGGGGGAACGCTTGTGTATCTCTACAAATTGAGCAATTTCACGAATGGTTCCTTGTTTTAGTTCTCAATTTGTAGCGATGGTACTTTCGCCCTGTATGGAGGATGTTCATATGACCAGGGAATCTACTGTATATCAGAAGTTGGCTGTGGGTATGATATGCACCAAGGTCCTTAAGTATTTGTAAACGTGTCCATTGAATAGAGGAGGAACCCAGTTATGACTTCCATATACACGTACATTATTTTCCACATCCTGTTAAGGATTGAGGACATTTCAGGAGCCGGTTGCTTCCAGTTGGCCGCAATCATAAAGTACATCTGGTGGCAGAAAGCAGATGGGTAATAAGTTTCCCTTGGTATTTAGGAATTCCCGGGGTTGGTCTATTCAGCAGTGCTGGCCAAGGGTCTGGGGCTAGACTCAGCCCTAAAATTCTGTTTATTATGGTTTAAATTTGGGTCCATAGATTTGTAATCTCCTCGCATTCCCACCATGTGTGCAACATGCCCACCACCTCTCCACACTTTATGAACCACAGCAGGGAGGGGGGTGGTAAATTGTGTTTAGCTTTGTCAAGGTACGATACTAGCTAAAAAGAAGCTTATAGCTATTTTCTTTCATTAGTATGCTCAGAGACTTTTCGGATGGATTCTCATAGTTCTTCCCAGTCCTCCCTCTCCATAGACTCTCCCAGCTCCTTCTCCCACCGGTTTAGGACATTTGGCTGTGACCAACTTGCCACCGCCGCATCACCACCAGGATGACTCATCCCTGAATGCCGCTCCGCCGGTCACCTCGTATCCACCATCCGCCATTTTTAAATGTCCTTGTTGGATCAGCCAGCTGCAGGGCCCTGTGGCTGGGGAGATCCTCCAATGACATTTTAAAATGGTGGATGGCGGAGGTGACCGGTGGCATGGCGACCTGAGTTCTGGCGGTGGAGCGCCGGTGGCAATTTGATCATGACCAAATGTCCCATTCCGCCTCCCGCTGCCTCATATAGAGCAGTTTGTTGTCTAGCTCTGTTAATAAAAATGTTTGGTATAGGGTTGAGATCATACCTTTCGCATATGGGTCAGAATTACATATGGTTTCAAAGTTTGTGTTGGAGGAGTTGGGTTTGCCCAAGAAGCAGGAGGAGGCGAAGTGTCTCAGTTGAAGGAATCAAAACATATCTCTTGTAGGTGCTTTATGTCTGTCTATGGCTTCTGCAAATGTACCTAGTCTTTCAAAAAAACAGTAGGTCTTCTATTCTTCTGAACCTCCTTCTTTTCCACCATGAGAAGTCTTCCTCTCTCATTCCCCTTGACATAGATTTTAATAGACACCTGCATTTTTTTGGCACTTTTAGATGACTTGTATGACGTGTTTACGTGGCTTGGGCTGGAGGTGGAAATTTGCAAAGACCAGACGGCAGAAGAAATCAGTAAACAAATGGAGCGCTACAAATCCAAAGACCATAACGAGAGAGACTGCTTTATCTGCTGTATCTTGACCCATGGAGAGTCAGGAGCCATTATGGGAGCTGACGATGCCGTAATATCCATTCATGATGTGATGTCTTATTTCACTGCTACAAACTGCCCATCACTGGCTACCAAACCCAAGCTTTTTTTTATACAAGCTTGCCAAGGGAAAGAAACACAAAAGGCAGCCTGCGTAGAAGCTGATGCAAATGTTCCCAGACCTGTTGAGAGGAGAAGATATGTCCAAACCATTCCAGATCAAGCTGACTTCCTCTTAGGAATGTCAACGGTGGATGGTTATTCTTCTTTCCGTCACGTGACAAAGGGAACATGGTACATTCAAGCCCTCTGCGAGAACCTGGCAAAAAGTGTTCCAAGGTCAGCATTATTACTTTTGCATTGTTTAAAGTAGCATCACCAAATAGTAATGACAAATGAAATGCTTACCCCTAATACACTCGGTAGCAATACCTAAAGGAGAATAATATTAGGTGCAGTATGGGGTGGGAAGGTAAATAGGGCAAGAGACAAGAAAAGAGGTGACTGGTGGTAACCAATGGAAAACTTGTACAGCTCAACCCCCTTATAACACTATGCTTGGGGTCCAAAGAATCACATCGCGTTATAAGCAGATCGCGTTAGAAACAATGTACAATTGTATGCATTGTACAATAAAGTATTTAAGATAGCAATAATCGTGCTAAAGTACAGTATTCATAAATACAAAAATTGGGAGCCATGCTTGCATCGCGTTATAATCGGATTCGCGTTGTAACGAATCACATTATAATGGGGTTGAACTGTACTTTCAAATAGCTGGGACCTGTAGCTCCAGACTACATGGTAGAAGCATTTTCTTCTAGGGCGACAGTGGCAATGAGTATCTTAATGATCAGACTTTAAAATGTGTTTCTGTTGCACCTGAACCCACTCACCATCTTTCTCATTTTAGTGACGACGTTTTTTTACCCCGCTAAAACGTGAAAGTTCTGTTGCGTGCAATATCTCAATTCAACTACTGCCTGTTTGTGTTTACAGAGGTGAAGATATTTTGTCCATCCTCACGAAGGTCAACCAAGATGTCAGCCTGAAGGAGGACAGGGACGGGAAGAAGAAGCAGATGCCCATGCCAGCTTACACCCTACGAAAAAAAATTATATTCCCTTTACCCCCATCCCGCTTTCAATACTGACCATGCAGGGTCTACTATTCCTAAACGGCATAATGCTCAAGCGTTGCTCGCTACCAGCAAGGTGGCCAAGAAATACCGGGAGAGCCCAGCCACAGGTCCTAGATTGGTTTTAATAGCGAAGAACAAGCTGAGTCCAACAAATATTTATAGTTTTTACTTAATGTACAGTAGTAAACATCCTAATCATGTAACACTCACTGAGCCACTATCCGTATGGATTGCACTGGCTTCCTGATATATTTAACTACCTGTACAATGTTTTCAGATCTCAGGTTTGGCCCTTTCCTCTGTGCCTCTGTTTACAGTTTAGTCTTGGCTTTTGTATTAAGCTTTAATTGTTAGTTAAGCATAAGGAAACGTAGTCTAATAGACATCACCAAAGAAAAGTCATTAACATGTTTTAGTTGGATTTAAAGGGATAGCGTGCCATAAAAGGACCTCTCATGGTTAATAGGATTAATCCAGGCTACAAGGTTCACAACTACTTTCTTCTGATAGACACCTGCATGCTATATACTCTTTAGTACAGCCCAGGGATGGCCCACTCCAGTTCTACAGTTCTCAAGAGCCACCAGCAGTTCAGGTTTTAAGGAGATCCCTGCTTCAATACAGGTGGCTCAGTCAGAATGACTGAGCCACTGATTGAGCCACCTGTACTGAAGCAGGGATATCCCTAATACCAGGACTGGAGTTGGCCACCCCTGCTCTTTAGTGTATACTGAAGGCTACTCTGAGTGTGTGGTAACAGAAGATAAGCAGACAGCAGTGCAACAACTGTCTTGTCAAGCAGAACGCATGATGAACCAAAGTCAAGTGCATTAAAAGTAGTGTTACCGAGTTTAATGGAAGAGATAATAACAATCATAAAAAACAAAAAACATTATTTTTTTATATAAAATTCTCAATGGTTCACAAAGGACATATTTTTTAATAGCTATCTTTTTATTCACTTTTAAGTAAATGTAAGTTTGCAAACAATTAAAATGTATGCTTTCTTGGCTTGATTATCAAAAATGTCATATTTTGGGGGGTGAAAAGAAATGGGGAATAAATTCTCCAAGTGAAATCGTTCTACAAAATATTGCCAACTTGTATACAAATCTAAATAAAGGGCTCAAGTTTAGGGCAGTAATAATCTCATTACCACTAAAGGAAAAGTACAGTGCAAGGGGTTAACAGATTCCAAGGTAGTTTCAGTGCCAGGTATAATGTTTCCATTGGTGAGTTATGCGGGTTCCCAGAAGGGAGGATAGTAATTTATCTCAGACCTTATGTGCCTTTACCACATTTTACTTTTGCCTTAAATCAGGGCAGTTCCATTTAAAAAGAGAGACGGCTCAAGCTGTTTACCAACAATGTCCTTGTGGGCCATTTGCTCACATGCAGACTATGGTTTCAATAAATAACAAGCCAACAGCAATGTTATTATATACCTTCCTCTGCTACCCCTTTTGTGCACTCTCTGTTCCTTTACTCCATACACCTTCTACCTCAGTCTCTAAATATATCCCACAGCTTTATCATCTATGGTCTATGAGCCGGATCAAATCCTCTTATTAATCCAACTGCCCAGCAGTTGGACAACACTTGCTTCACTTCACGTGTGATTTAAATTGTGATTATTATAATCACAAGGATCAGATACTACCACTGTAAAATATTCTCACTAGAAATAAAAGTGCCCGTGGGTA